>NW_028262340.1:3757812-3908125 GCF_047370975.1 Nipponia nippon
AGTCCAAGGTTAAGAATTTGGGAGGATTTGTAATGATGCAATTCCTGCTCCGTATATTGAAGCTGCAAGTAGAAGCATGGGGAAACAACAGTTCATCATCGGCTGCTTCAGCCTCTCGTCCTCCCGCTCTCCCTGCTCTGGGAATGCTCGCCCTTACCTCACGGGTTCGCCCACTTCCAGTCTCACTCCCAAACCAATTTCCACTGTTCAGAGTGCTGCTTTTGAGGGTGGAGATTTCCATCCCATTGGATTGGTTCTGTTCAAAAGATTATAAAAATAAAAAAAAAAAAAAAAAGCCAAAACCTGGAATAAGAGGATTTGATCAGAGTATGTTTTTAAAAGTTGCATGGTTTGAGAAGAGTCACAGATTAAATTGTGCTAACAAAGGAGGTATTTCAAGGATGAGATCGTTTCTGTTCACCTGGTTGATGGTGGTGCTATTTCTGTTAACGGAAGCTTGGTGCAGTGACCAGAGATGCTGGGTGCCTCTGCTCTGGGAAACTGAACTTGGCGCCTCGGACCTTTTTAGAGGACGCACGCTCGGTGTATGTGTTGCACTGACACCACGCAAAGTTGGAGGATCTCAAAATTATCGGATAATTTTGAGGATCTCAAAAATGGTAGAAACTGCAGAAACTGAGCCCAGTGGTGGGAGGGAGAGTAGAATTTCTGTCCATCTGGAGGGTGCGAGGAGGAATGGGGTAGCAGCCACCTATTCACGCTTCCAGGAGCTAGACGTACAAAGGTAAATGGGTATGAACTGGGCATGAGCAGATACAGTCCGGAGCCAGTACCTGTGCCCTGTGGCCCACTCACGGTACTTTCACATTTTCGTACGTGTATTTGTGGTTTATGTTAAAAAGGAGGACCAACAGCATTTTTATAACTCACTCATTTTAAAATGCATGTATATGGTATGAGCTGTATAGTACAGGCCAGCAGTAGAAAAGGACTCGGAGCATGTTTCTGTTCTTGTGTCAATAAAAGGTGCACACATACGAGGCATTAGGAGCAAGTGTGATTTTAAATTTGTATTTTCTACATTTGTCATTTCCTGTCACAACATGAAGGTTATTTAAGTGTAACTTTGCCGGAGAATATTCAGCAGAATGCTGTTCTCCATGGAAACCTTTTTTCTTGGGGGACGACGACGACTATATCAAATAATTTGGATTTATTGTGTCTTTTTTTTGCAGTTTGTAACTGATCTCTTGTTTCTGGAGAGCGTCATGTTTGTCCTACGTGTAGTTTGGAGGAATTAGGCTGAGGTCTAATTTACACTTGTTTAACTACAGATGCATCCCCACTGCTATTTGTTTATCTCACATTTATTACACTCTTCCAAATTCAAGTTAAGCACTCAGGGGCTTTTTCTAGTAACACTAATGGAGGAGAATAGATGCATTATATGTGAATAATGTATTATGATGATACAATTTGGGTCTCTCAGCTCTAACCGAGACCAGTCCTGCCTTACATTATTTATAATTTACACACACCTTCCTGAACATTTTTATGTAAATATTTAATATAGAAAGTGAGTTAACTCTTTCATTTGGGAGGTTTCCAGTCAAAAACCAGGCGAGAATGTAAGAGGGCAGGCAAACACCTCACCCAAAGTAAGCAGATGGCCAGTCTTGTTTATTTACAGAAATTAAGAGAGGAACTTGACAGATGACAGAGGAAAAATGTATGCTGGCATAGCACCAAATCCTTTTTACCTTTCTCCTTCCCAACTACTCGTATTAAATTGAATGAATGTTGACTGCAGACAGTATATTTGTGGGCTGGTAGCATTTGCAACACAGTGTTTTTGTTCTTTACTGTTTTCAGACACATTTTGTCTTCTTGTTTTTTGCTCATTTTGTACCAATGCATCCATTTGAGAAATGCAGCAGGGGTGCCCTCCATACAAATCAGCAGACTCCCTTTCCTGCAGCCCCTCTAATGTCTGAATTTACCAACTAAAACAATTAGTCATTTCTTGGTGATCCTGATTGCTCCTGTCTTCTTCTCTTGGACTCCAAGTATATACAGAATGACAACAATGTTCCACCACCACATGGCAAGGTTGATAATTTAAAGTCTTTTAACGTGTCAGCTGGTGGACCCTTATTTTCCCCATCTTCAAGAGCTGAATTTACCCTCCACACTGACCGAGGAGCCAGAAGCTTTCCGCTGAGAATCACCCCAACAGCCAAACTTGAAAGTTACGGGAGAAACGTTCTGTGCAACACGGTCTTCCTCAGACAGCTCTAGGAGCTACAGCAGCTGCTTACCACTGAGAGAAATGTATTTTTGTGGTACGAAGAGTAGCAATAACGTTGATTTTTCTTAGACTCTTATCATTTGGGACATAAAAGAAGTTTGAACTCATGAGGTTAATGAGTTCTACAGTCTAAAGTGAGTAGTTTTGGTAATCCTTTGCCATTTTGAGACCACACAGTGTCAATGAGAAGTGTGAAAGTCTTTGAAATGACGATACGCATACTGTTCAGATAGTGCCTTGGAATTATTACCAAGCAAGTTTTCATCTTTTCGTCCTCAAAACACGTTATGAGCGGTATTAAATTATGAGAGGCCACCGCACGTTCCTCTTGTTAGTTAGTAGACCGTTGTGATTCCTGTCTTCTGCTGTGCGTGACTGGTGCACTAGGCCGAGTCCATCTAAGCTGGTGTCTTACTTTTGCCATCGGCAGCAAGCAGATGCTAGGGACACGTATTAGAAGCAGGACAAGGTTGGGCAAGGCTATCCTGCCTGTGCGAAGCCCTGAGCAAAACAATCCGACTTTGAAATTAGCTCTGCCTTGAGCAGAAGCGGGACCAGATGATCTCTGAAGGTCCTTTCCAACCTAAGTGATTGTGTGATTTTAATTATAAAGTGGTCTTCTTCCCTCTTATACGCTCTGGTTCGGGGGATTCCCTAGCATCAAGTTGTATGTGGAAAAGAACATGAGTTTGTCTGATCCCTTCTTAGCAGCTCTTTGTAATTACTGCCTCCGTGACAGCATGTGGCAATGAGTTTCACAAAGTATATATGCTGCAGGAAAAAAATGCTCCTTTCCTTCTCACAGATGCTCTCCCTGACCGTTTTGGACGGGTAGGGGGGAAGACACCTAGCTTTTGTGTTGGGGTGATGGTAAAGAATCATTCATTTTCCCCAAACAGATTTACAGGCTCCTGTCATTGTCCTCAGTTCCTCATTTCTGCAAGCCAAGCATCCTAATCTATTTAATCTCATAAAGAAGGGAGGTACTATTCCATACGGCTTGAACGTCTTGGTCACTTTGTTGTGCTTCTCTAGGTCTATTTTGTCCTTTTAGTGAGGAGATGATATATAAAGTAGCATAGCTTGGGGGTGTTTGTGTGTGTGTGTTTCGTTTTGCTCTTTCTGTTTTTGTTCGACAAAAGTATCATCATCCACTGAAAGCAGCAGCACTGTAAATCTTTATTAAAGTATTTTTCCTACCGTGAGAGAGGTCTGTCAAGTTTTAAGAGGTCAGCTTGTCACCTTGAATGCCGTTTGCATCTACTCTCCTGTTTGGCAGCTGATGCCGCGTCTGAAACCTCGATGAACTTTATACTTTTTAGGTTAGTTTTTCTCCTACACTTTTAAGCTGCTTTGTGATGCATGATTACACAAAATCTGACTCTAAAATGATGAGGATAAAGTGCCCTGTTTATTGACATCCTCAGGCATAAACATGGGCATCAAGAAACACAAGAACGGTGAAGAGTGTGTTTTTTGCAGTATTATGTATTTTTGTGCGCAGGACCGTTGAAATGCTACAGCTGCGTTTGGGATTCAGCTCATTTCACATCCATAAAAAAAACATGCAAACTTGTTCCTCGTAGCTAGACAGAAGTTATGTGTGTTATACAGAAGCTGATGGATTATTTAACAGCATGACAACTTGGCTCCACTTTGGCATTGAGCACATGGTCGCTTTTAGCTTCCTTGTATTGATTCAGGAGCTCTGGAGAGAGTACGCTGGGTAAGCGCTGCTGACCGCCTGCTTCCCTCCGCTTCTGTGAAACCTTGTCCTGTGCGTAATATGTAAATTGTCGCTGCTTTTGAGCTTGGAGCTCAGCGTCTGTTTAGAGATGGAATTAACTGTCTGTTAATAGGAGTCTTCAGTCTTCTGAGGTAACTTATGTTGATTGTGATTTTAATTAAAGCTAAAATTTGGTTGTGGCAGAAGGGCGAGGTACAGCTGGAAGAGCAGAGGTTGGCTGACGGGCAGAAGTTTTGCAGCCTGGACGTGGGTTAGTCCGAGGCACTTCACTGTCTCATTTCTGCTGAATTAAATCCTCGCGTAAAGCTCAGAGATTTGGGCTTCGTACAGGTGAGTTTCAGTGGTGGGGTAAAATATGGGAGTTGAGAGGGAAATAAAACGTGGGGCAGTTTTCCACTTTGTGATGAGGAGAAAAGCTAATGGCAAAGCCCCGTGAAGTAAGCGTTGGATGGTGCCTCTGGCCAGACGTGCTCTGCGCTGCGTTGCCTGCCGCTGGGTGAGGCTTAACTGGTTCTCAGGGAAATGTTTGTAGCAGACGGTAGGCGCTGCAAGAAAAGGTTTAAAGAGCTTTCTGTAAAGCACTGTGGTCTGCTGGAAGAAGGCTGTAGATTGTCTTTACTAAGTGAATTTTTTACTTTTTTTTAGTGTTACGTACCTGTCTGTTCATGGGAGTGCAGTCCCCTGCAGTGGCAGGTAAGGCAGTCGAGTCTGTTGCATCCAGGGGAACCCAAGGGGCTAGCACACCTGGAGCGTAAGTGCCTCGCCTCGGGAAAACCATCTTTGTGAATATGGTGCATCTCTGTTGGAAACTAAGTACTGACCTACATGGATCCTTAGACTGAGCTAGCGTGGCTCTTCTCATGTTGGTGGGGTGCCTTTTATTCAGAGATGACGGAGTGATCAAGGAAAACCCTTTTCCTAAATTACCATCGCCCTTTACCCACCTCTTATAAGGTCTGGGGATTCTCTCATTGTGGCAGAACACGGCAAAACTGGCATTTTCGTCCATTTTGGGAATTGCCTCTGAGGCAGCAAACCATTTTTAAGGCTAGAGAAATACAACCAGCTTGTGTGTCTGCTGTGCTGGTGGTACATGTGCGTTCCTCTGGCGCTCTTGCAGGTTACTAGTTTTTTCCTTCGTCCTGCTGCTTTATGTGGAGAGGTGCCTTCAAATTGTATCTGTTATTTTATGAACATATCTTTCACGTTGTAGAAGCAGCACCTAGCTCCTGCATTGCCCTCTGTTTGGTTACTGACACATGCATGCTGCCAGAGTGATGTCCCGCCAGGCTGGCAAGGGAACACGTCGCAGGAGAATTCTCCGATGAGGGACACGAGGAATGAAAAATGAGGGTCTAAGTGACCATGGAAAGCTGTACTCGTGCCCCTTGGACAGGAGAGAGAGAACAGCATTAACTTCCAAAATGAGCTTAAAGACGAGCACAGAGATTTGAACACCTTGGGTAGCTTATGTGTAAGACACATAACGATATACCAGAAGGGTTACTTCAGTCTGTCGGTAATAAATTCATGCTACAGAAAATAAGGCATTCCAGCCTTAGAAAGAGGGATCTTTGATTAAGGTCACCTGTATAGGTAGAAGTCAAATAGAAGTCCAGTTTGCAGCAGACCTTCCTCAGCACTGGTTACCCCGGTTTCCCCTTTATGCGGTCCCATACGCACTCCGCTTCCCCTTCCCTTAGCCCGAGAAATGCTGTCCTCTGAGCAGGTAAGGACAGAGCAAGAGTACGAGCGATCCCTGGCACTCCTCACTTCCCCGGGGAAAAAATTTTAAGGGACAACCTCTTCTAGTAGATTTAAGGCAAGTAATTTATTTATGCAGATCTGATGACTTTTGTTTGAGGATAACAAGTGCTTTTTCAGGTGTGTGCCGATGCACACGTGGCAGGGTATTTTCAAACCGTAGATCTGTACTGTCTCTTTCCTAGCGCATTCTGTGTTTAGTAAGAGATGGTGACTCTCTTATCTGAGTTGCTGCTTTTGTTGTGTAAAAAAAAAAAGAAAAGAAATTTAGAGAAAAAAAAAAGAGGAAGATTAGCTTCAGGTCTTCTGAAAAATATCATCCTATAATTTGAGTCCATGTACCTACAAATTCCCAGCAGGCTCTGAGCCAAAGAAATACACAGATGAAATAAACATATAAAAAGACGGCTGCACTTTGAAATCTAAGAATTGAGTTATATACCTTTTTGACAGCTTCCTGAATCACAGCCCATATCTAAGATGAGTAAATAGGTATCTGGCCCTTTAACTCAGTTCCATTTCATATAATTAAAGACTCTCAGAATTAAATGGCCTATATGGAAAGTGGCTTTCAGTGGACTAAATGCCTGAAGCAATCTCCTTGCCTGAGCATAGAAGTGACACTGGCTTGCGGATCAATATCATCTCTGTTATTAATATCAAAAGCGCATTACTTTGTTTTTGCCTGGCTGCGCTCCAAGCCTTGGGCCCAGCTCGCGTTCAGCCATTTGCCTGGACCATAATTTACTTTCGTGAGTTTTTAAGGTATTGTTTTGTCAGGGCCAATCACCATGAAGTTATAAATGATTCTGAGGACTTGCACTCTCTGGTAGTGGCATATGCGGTGAAATTAATTTTTAAAAGTTTCACGTCAATTACTCCTGTCCTTGAGTTATGCAAGGGGACAAAAGAGCAGAGACTTAAAGACATGAGTGATATCAAACAGATGAGGTAACGACAAACAGAAACAGCAGCTTGGGACCAAATCAGACATTACACTATCTTTAATTGATGCATTGAATTAAACAATGCTAAAGCTAAATAAATATTGACCACTTAGCAAAAGAACCATTGATTTTTATGATGGACAACATTTACATCATATACCGCTCTGGTCTACAGATTTTAGGCTGCTAGCCTGTCAGCTCTGGCACAGGCGCTCTGCAGGACAGCTTGTGCGGGTGCTGGGTCCCCTTCTGGAATTAGTGAGGTGAATGTTCCCCATTTCCCCCACTTTTTGGTTCCAGGGATTGTTTATTTTTGAAGGGTTAAATTCTGCCGGGTCTTTCATCTCCCTATCAGCCGCATTAGCAAACAGGTACTGTGTTTCGCACAGGTGGAGTTTTGCAGTGAATTATTTGGCTGCGGATTGCTGACATGGCTAAGGGCACGAGCCATATCTATTCATCAAACATCTGCCTCCTCCTTTCTTGGGGAATGAAAGAAGGGCAGATGCTCGACTTCTGTCAAGTGACAGAAACGTTCCCTGCATTGTGGTGGACGCTCCACAGTGGCAGCAGCTTCCCTCGTACGACAAGTTGCCCCGTGCTGTGCGCTGGAAGGGGCTGATCCTGTTGGGCATCCTGGAAAGGGGTGACCTTCCCAAACACTCCCCGTGGCTGCTTTGCTGAAGCTGACGTGTTAATGTTCACTCTACTAATATTGATTTAATTCCTTAAACATGCCATGTCTTAATGATATGGTATCTACCTGCTCTGGAAACAAACTCGGACAACAAAATAATTTGCTTACAGAGCAAGAGTTTACATCTCCGACTGTTAATGGTAACGCTGCAGAGCTAAACTATATATATTTTTTTTAAATAGCTAATTTGTAGTTCTTTAGCATGAAATGCGCTCCTGATTGTGAAACTTAACTGAATGCCAGTGATTAGCATCTTATATTCACAGAGAAAGGGAAAGTGTGAGGTCTCTTCCTGGCAATCCAAGGATTTCTTTAAGAAGGACAAGCCTGCCTGCTCAGCAATGCCAGCCTCAGTTACACAGAGCTCCCCGCGTCTGCGAGGACCGCCAAGACACCAGTTAATAGGTTATTGTTTCAATTAGTCCATGATTACTGCTGCTAATCTCTAATTCCTCTTTGTTGTGGCTCCTTTTGACTTCAATCCAGTTATTAAGAAGCATTTGGATTTTATTACAATTGACAGGAACGCCAGCCTTCTCCATAGATAAAACACTGCCTGTTGCAAAAGAAATTCAGAAGTAATGAAAAGAGCCTTTCGAGTTTGTTTTTAGGGATTCTTAAAATTACATCATAAACACAGTGTAGAATTCAATTAAGCTGGAAAATTATAATGCTCAAGGGGGAGAGACTGGATTTCTTACAGAGATAAATCAAAATGTCTTTAATTAGTTTTCAGTTATAAACACAAGTCTAGCTTGGTAAAATGAAAAATGAAAAAATGAGCTAACACAAAATAAGATAAAGGAATTACTGATAATAGCAGGATAGGCGGATAGGCGAGGCATCCCTGTACTCCGCTGCACGCCTCTCGGCGTGGAGGTCTGTGCGTCGCACTAGTTTGACCTTGGACATCTCAGTGGTTCGGTTTTGATGAGCACATGGCAGCGCGGATGCTTGTCAGAACCTCAGTTGTTAACAAGCTGCAAGCTATGGAGAGCAGCTGGAAGGACATGGATGGCGATCAAGGCGTCTTATGTCCAATCTCATGGCTACAGCTGGCTCAATTTGCAAATGGGAGTAAATCTTCTAAAGCAATAGATAATAAATAAACATTTTCCAGATGGGCATTTGCACATTTTCCATGTCCAGCATTTACACTGACTCAATTTCAATTGTCATCGTCTTTCTTTAACGCAGTATTGGTAGCTTTAATTGCTGTTTAATCAAAACTCTCCAGGTCTCTGTCAAAGTTTATTGAAGTGTCAGGGTAAATTTGCCTCACAGTGGGGAAGGAACTGACCTGCATGCGGAATCAAAAGCTGGAACTGTAAGCAATATTAAGAGCTTCTTAGCTTTGGGTACATACATCTCTAAACATAGAAAGATGCCACTCCATTACCTGGTGTTATACTGGGTTGCCTATTGTCCTGGTTTCAGCTGGGACAGAGCTAATTTTCTTCTTAGTAGCTGGCACAGTGCTGTGTTTTGGATTTAGGATGAGAATAATGTTGGTAACACACTGATGTTTTGGTTCTTGCTGAGCAGTGCTTACACTGGTCAAGGACTTTTCAGCTTCCCCTGCTCTGCCCGGTGCACAAGCAGCTGGGGGGGGGGGCACAGCCAGGGCAGCTGGCCCAGACTGGCCCAAGGGCTGTTCCATGCCATATGGCGTCATGCCCAGTACAGAAACTGGGGGAAGAAGAAGGAAGGGGGGGACGCTCAGAGTGATGGCGTTTGTCTTCCCAAGTCACCATTACCCGCGATGGAGCCCTGCTCTCCTGGGGCTGGCTGAGCACCTGCCTGCCCATGGGAAGCAGGGAATGAATTTCTTGCTTTGCTTTGCTTGCGTGCGTGGCTTTTGCTTTCCCTATTAAACTGTCTTTATCCCAGCCCATGAGTTTTCTCACTTTTACCCTTCCGATTCTCTTCCCCCATCCCACCGGGGGGGAGCGAGCGAGCGGCTGCGTGGGGCTCAGCTGCCGGCTGGGGTTAAACCAGGACACCTATTCACACCCAGCGGTAGGTGCAAACAGACAGCGCAAGTAAGACTTTTTACCTGGTGACATTGCAGAGGCTTTGTTAAGCTGCGGATGCTGGGGGCATCTTATCGATCTGAGTGTCTGAAGGGAGGGTGTGAAGACGACGGGGCTGGGCTCCTTTCAGGGATGCCTGTTGACAGGACAAGAGGGAACGGGCACAAACTGAAGCACAAGAGGCTCCGTTTGAACATGAGGAAACAGTTTTTTACTGAGGGTGAATGAGTCTCCATTCTTGGGGATATTCAAAAGCTGTCTGGACATGGTCCTGGGCAGCCGGCTCTGGGTGGCCCTTGCTTGAGCAGGGGGTTGGACCAGATGACTTCCAGAGCTCCCTTCCAACCTCAACCATTCTCTGGTCCTGTAATCAGCCTGTTGGAGTGCTTCCATCTGACAGGCTTCAAAGTGTACCTACCCGGGTGGAAGTGGACGGAGAGGTAAGTGATGTGAGATCTAGAAGAAGAAAACAGAAAGTGATCTAAGGGGAAGAAGTCTTAAGCTATGAGGAAGATTGCCAGGGTGCCTGAAAGAAATGTAATTTGAGGTTCATAAGGCTTTTGATGTTACCTTGTAGCTCTTAAAGAGACAGCGCTTGTCCTCATAGGAAGCTTGCAGTTCCCCCCGCACGGAGAACCGGGCATCACAACGTGGGTTCAACATCCAGAGGAGCGCTTCATCTGTGACTTCGAAGTGATGGGCAATTGACGGTAAGCTGCTGACGGAACCCCTCCTTTCCTCTGCTGCCCGTAACGCGGGGGAGAACACCAATGCAGGGCGGAATTGGAGGATGTCTTCTGTTAGGAGGACAGAGTTAAACTTGCTGCAAGGCTAAGGGACCCCGCTTCACGGATGTGCCTTGTGTCTGTCAGACAGAGCCTCCCCTTGCTGGGAACCGGGAACGGGCCGGCTAAAACACCTCCCACGTGTGCGATGTGGCGGTTCACTGCCCTTGCAGCACGCAGGGGCTCCGGTGCCGGACTGGCAGCAGAGGAGTTTACATCGGTGTTCAGTTTTATTGTACTGCAGAACTCGGGGGGGATGGAGAGGAGAGAGGGACACTCTGTCTTTAGAGTAAGTGCTGGAGCTCCCTGCAGAGTTCACAATCTTGTTAGAAGGAACATGACCTGCGTCGCATTTTAACAGTAGGAGAGTCTGCTTCCCCCTCCCCCCTTCCCAGTATGCAGCCGCCCCCAGTTACAAACATGGCAATTTAAAAACATGTAAAAATCATAAATGAGACAGCAGCTGCGTACAGCTTCAGCAAAATGCTAAATTGCTGCATCACTGTGGACTCTAAATGACAATAAACCTTCCACCTCTCGTAAATTAAGCAGACTTTGAAAAAAATGATATCTACAACTGCAACTTTTTATGGATGTTTGGTAACTTTAATCATTTTGCAAAATGTGATTCCTGGTCATAAATTCTCTCCCAAGTACAGATTTAGGGAGAGCTAAAGCACTGCAGTGAGTTGATAGGTAAGTTTTAATCTGACAGTGCCAAAAAGTCTATTAGATTTATCCTGAGGCAGTGGCTGCCCGGTAATTACAACAGGGCAGGCTTAACAGAGGTTTTGAATACCAGGAAGGTGACTGAAAGGGTGTGTCACAGGTTCGGGAGATGAACTTGGAAATACTCCTTACCTGATTTAAAAAAGTGATTCCCGAACCCACCTACTTTTTAAAAACTAGTTCGGTGAAAGGCAGGCCTGTCGGGAGAGCTGTGACCTTCCAGCATAAGCTCTGGTTATAAAGATCTTGTAACCGTTCAAGACAAGTAACGTATCTCCTTTCTTGCTTTTGTTTTTAATACAAAAATGACATTCCTGTATCCATATGGCTGTGATTTTCCACTGTGCAGTAGTACACGTTTTTTTTTCCTAGTGTTGGTCATTCAGGGATCTCAAAACGCTTTACAAATTCAACGTTGTCAGTTGCTAGTTTAATTATTCCTGTTACACGGGTGGGCTGTTTGAGACAGACAGTACTTTGCCCATTAGTGTAGCAAACTCAGGAATGAAACCTGGCTTTTCTATCTCTTTTCCCTTTGTGCAAACCATAGACTAATCGTTCACTCCAAACATGGAATGCATGCACACTTAGTATACGTAATGGGAAACAGAATAAGGATTCGGCAGTAAGTGCAAAACCTGCTGTTTGGTGCGGTGCTCCTTTGTGAAGTTGTTGATTAGCTGTGGATTAATTCAGAACGAATAATATCGACAGAAATGTATGAACAAGAATGAAAGGGGGAAAAGATTGGTCCCCATTCCTGAATAGGAGCTGGTGTCCCCGGTCAGTGTCTGTACGGAGCGGTGCCCGATTGCCGGGGTGGGCCCAGGTACGCGAGCGGAGCCAGCTGCTCTACAGTCAGCTCTGCCTTCTGCGTGCTCTGTGTGAGCTCTGCTCGGGGCTTACTCGCAGGATAACGGGGAAAAACGACCCAATTCCTGAAGGATGCTTTGAATGCTGTTTGTCAGTCTTGCACACTTGGAAATGAATGGTCTTGCCATGGAAAAAAACGTGAAGGAGAAGCAAACCCAAAGCCTCCTGATATGAGCCATTTTGAAAAGCTTTAGCAGAAGTCCTTTGTTTTGAAAATGTCCGACAGATAAACTACGTCGAGTCACGTTTTACCTCTTCTGGACACTGGGCAGCCATAATGACGTTGACGGCAGGTATTTAAATTCTTACTGTACTGTAAAGAGGTAAGTAAAATCCCTCCTGAAATGAAGTGAGAACTGCAAACTTTGTAATTTGGCCCTGAGTCCTCATGCACAGGACTAGGACGTGACTACCCGGCCACCACGTGCCAAGGGCTGGAGCGGGGTTGCTGAACTGCGCTGGACCGCTCACGCCAAATCAATTAGAGATGGCATTTGTGATTAATTTCCTTGTTGGAAATCTGATTGCACTTGTTACTGCTCATCCTCTGCAACTGTATTATGAAGAAATTATTATTTTCAGTACGTGAAATGGTTTCTTTCAGTAACTAAGTTTGGTTTTCTGTTTCTTTGGGGTTTTTTTTGCAAAGCCATGTATTCAGTGGTATCACAGGGTGGCCTGGCTAACCATGCCTCCTCTCTCTAACTACTAAGTCTGTCGTGTATCCTTTAGTAAATAAATTTTACATGAACTGAAAGGCAGCAGACCGTTCATTTAACAAGAAAAGCTTGAGTAGTCAATATTACAGATGAGAAATGCAAATGAACTAACAAGGCTATTGGAACATTGACTTTTCACAGTTACAAAATTTTACTTTCTGTATTTTAGATTTTTTTTTTTTTTAAATTAACTATTACCTCATTGCGTTTTTTTTATTAAAGCACTTAGGAACGTTTTCATATTGCATTTTCATAGTAGGGGGTTAATAGCACCACTGAATCCAATTCATTGTCAGTACCGCATACTCACCCGGGGAGAGGAGTCTCTTAGTAAGACTACATGCCGAGGGAGCTTCGTAGAGCTTCTTCCAGCATCGCTTCTATATTTAGACTAAGACGTTTTTGTTTAGTTTTATCGCTGTGCGGGTACGGCTCACGTTAATATCAAGTTACGTGTGCATATGGGTAGGAGAGCATACGCTCAGTACTGGCTTTCTGTTCAGCTCCAGAGGCAAAGCTACATGTCTGAGCACTTACAGAAAAGGAGACCATAGCTCCTAAAGTCACCTGGGGGAGACGATGTTTGCAGTTATATACAGCATCATTTGGCTCAGGAGCAATTCTACCTTCAAGTGACAATTTGAGGTGACATTTCCAATGCTGTGGAAGAAAAATCGCTTTCCTGGATAAAAAAGGAAAGAAATTTTTTTTAGGAAAAAAAAAAAAAAGATATAAATGCATAATATCAGCATTAGTCAAATGAAATGAACACTTCCAATATTTTTTAAAGCTTGCTCATATGAATCAACCATTTCTGAAATTCTGGTTTATCAGGTAAGAATATTGTAGTTATATATTGGCAAATTGTCTGATGGCCATTCTGATATCTTATTACTCTATGCACTAGGGTAGCATTTTTAGGATAAAGTTAGCCTTGGTGAAATACATCATGGTTCACTTCAACTGTCTGATAAAAGGCCTTGCCCCCAACAACATATGACTATTTAAATTACTGATAATTATTTATAGTGTATTTTTATTAACACTGACTTACAGCATGGTCAAGTAGCAGATAAAGCTCATTATGCTCCAAGGTTGACCATGCGTCTCGAGCAGCGTTACTGCTGCTGAATGGAAGGTAACTTCCCCGTTTTCATCCTGCGCTGGTTTCTGTGAGAGGGAATCTGGAAGAAGGTCACTGAAATGAGGCACTTGTTGACTTAAATATTTTAAAGAGTGATTCTAATACCTGGGTGCAAGTTAAACTAAAAGTTACCCTTTGTTATAGAAACATTTCTTGAAGTGTAGCATCTCAGCACATGGTTGGGGACAACTTAAAAAACCAAACAATCTGTATCTTGCCGTTGAAGTCCCAAGTGATGGCTCCTACAAGCCTCTCACCTGCGAGACTCTTCCACAGCCTCAAGATTTTCATTAAATTTAACCTAGGTTATCCTGGTTCCATTTTATCTCTTTGTGCACGGTGTGAAATGCATTTCTTCCTCCTTGGTAATCTCTACTTGCCACTTTTTTTACGAGCTCTTTAACCCCTTCCTGACCAAGGGAAGAGTGCTATTCA
The DNA here is from genome assembly GCF_047370975.1 of Nipponia nippon. Classification (NCBI taxonomy): domain Eukaryota; kingdom Metazoa; phylum Chordata; class Aves; order Pelecaniformes; family Threskiornithidae; genus Nipponia; species Nipponia nippon. Next base: position 3,771,955 of record NW_028262340.1, read on the forward strand.
ACATTTGGCATCATTTTTTGCAGTTGTCCTTTCAGCTTCTTGTTGTTTTTCTGTTGATCCGCTTTGAATTCCCTTTAGGTTGTTGTCGGTTCTGTAGTGAATATCGGTGATGCAGTCTATATAAATACCTGGATAGATGGGTGTATTGCTAAGGCAACATATTACACGCAGCCTAATGCAGTATTCCATATGAGCTCACAAGAAATCCCTATAAGGCCGGATTTAAATCTCTCTGGTCTGTAACAGAAGGTGATGCTTCTGCATATGTTGACAAGATTTCATTAGCCTTTTCTGTAGCCGTATCTTCTCGCAAACCCCTATCTAATCTTCGGTTTGCTGTCTCTGCGAGATCTCTTTCAGCACTGCAGCTTCCTTGGATCTCCTCTCTCTCTCTCACTGAGTGTCTGCATTGTGGATTATTTTCCCTGGAGGTATTAGTGTATATTTTTCCATATATGAAGATAATAAATGGCAGAACTGGAGATGAAAAGAAAAACAATTACTTGAGAGCAGAAATAGAAAGAGATACAAAGAAAAGACTGACAGGGAGATAAGAAAAATCAAGGAAGAAGAATATGGAAAAATGAAAAAGGAGTTAAATAATCAGAATAAATTAATTAATCAAAGTGCAGATCATGTGGACTAGAATAGCAAAGCAGCAATGCAGAGAGATAAAGGAGACAGGGATACGGATAATGAAGGATAAGTTGAAGTGTAGTATTTATTTTCAAAATAATGCATTTGAAAGTGCTATTTGACTTGTTAGACCTGACTTCTGGCAAGGCTGTCACACTCTGGGCACTATAAAGCTCGTGACAAGGGGTTATGAGAAACATCAAATTTTTCCCTTAACAAAAGCAGTGATTCTTACCATGATCCTGTTCTTGTTTGCAGTGCAGACCTCCCCGATTTTCACAGTGGTGACTCATGGTTTTTATCCCTGTATCACAGATATGAAAATGTGATTTAGAAAGGCTAAGCGAATTGGCAAAGGTTATAGAAGTCGTCATTGCGAAGAAACACACATTTCTAAGTCTCAGGGTCACCCCACTGTCCCCAGGTTTCTGCAATGCTGTGGTTAGAGACAAGGAATTCTTGTCAATTCTCACACCTTCTCTCCATGTTATGGGTGCTCTTTTATCATAGGGGTTAATTATGATTTGCTGACCTCTTCTTTCACCATCTTGTCTCAGATATTGGATCATACAATGCCCATATCATCCAGCCAAAGTCATTGCCTAAATTAAAGATAGTTGCTAGAAAAGCGTTGGATTTGCTTTTCTCCTGGTGTGACACTGTGAGCTCCCGGCGTGCAAACGGCCCGCTTTCTGTAGCGAGGAGGGGGTTCGCAGACCACCGTTTGGAAACCCCTGCCCTCAGTGCTACAGTTAGGGGGAAAGGGAGCCTGGGGCCATCCCTAACTCGTCCCCAGAAAAGCCTGTAAGTCCGGGAGGGGAATGACACTCGGCAAATGACGGTGGTTGGGAAGAAGTGCAGGGAGGACTTCGTTCCATAACCAAGTTGCCTACGTTCAAAGAGCTAATGTACCAGATATTCCTGCTCAAGGCATTCTCAGTGTTGCCAGGGGCTTAATATGATTTGCATAGTGTGTATGGGTATTCCTGGGGGAGAATGACAGAGATCATTAAATGAAAACAAATAATAAATAAGCTCCTTACAGCCCCCACAGGTACATAAATATGACTGTACGTGGGGCACACAGGCAAAGATAAATGGCTCCGTGTATATGGGGTGAGGAGTCCATAAAGCAGAGAGGCTGCATTTTCCCCTTTCTGTCCGCAGACAACGCGTTCGCTCGCTGCTAAGGAGGGTCAAGCGACTGTCACAGACTTTGCACTGAGGAGATGTAACCTGTGTCACAGCTGCCAGCCGTTCTGGCTTGAAAAGGTCAGCTCCCCAGACACAGGTGGGAATGTCACGAGGCAAGTGCAGGAGGGCCTCTGGAGCGCAGCGGGAGCAGCATCTAACCCCGCCGAACCATCCGGCCGCCACGGGGCTGCGGAAGAGGCATCTGAGAACAAGCAGACTCGTGTCCGTAGTGGAGCTGCACTTCTTTCCTTCATTAGAAGATTTTTAGGATCCCAGTCAGTAATGTTACGTTGCACAGGAAGATCACGGATAGTAGGAGATTTCATGGCTGTCGGTGTTGTGACTCGGTTACTTATTCCACATTATCGGCTGCTGTGGTTCAAATCAGAGTAAAGCTTAGGAAATTCTTTAACTGTGACCTTTCCCGTGACTCAGATCACAAAGATTTTCTGTCAGTTTGGTCTAGGCGAGATTTGAAATTATGTCTTAGAAGTGAAAGACACAGTGAATGAATCAAGCAGATTAAGCTAAATTATTGGCGCCAGACTTGTAGTACTCTGTTTCCTACAGCAGATCACAAATAAATGTAAAAGGCTGATTTGTCGTATCCCATGAAACAGTTAAGTATTTCTTTAATTATAAGCATTATAAATCAGCACCCAGTTTCAGGCTGTTACATTACATGGCAGGTCATCTCGTACCTCACAGGAATTCAAGCCAACTCCACATCAGCTCGGTATCAGCATAATGCAAGTTCTCTGTTTTCTTTATTGTTTAGTTGCATAAATATCTAAAAAATAATGTTCGAAGAGGAGGAGAACATTTTTGTTGCTTTCCAAAGAGAAAGGATAAAGTTTATTCTTACTGTCTTTTTTAAAAGGCTGATAAATTGGACAGGAAACAGAGGGAAATCCGCAATGTCAGAGAAAGTTTAAAAGATATTAAGCTTACTGATTACAAAATCTAATTGTGATGCCAAGTATGAATGGAGATTAGAATGCATCTTTTCAGCGCGCGGCATTATGACACGATACCTCTTGGGGATCTATTTCTATCCTCTCAGGCTGTCTATTCCAAGTAAATGTGAATGAGTCATTCATATAATAGTTTAAAACGTAGCTTCACGCTGTCTTCTACAGCCTTTAGGAGGTATTAATTTCTATTTTTTAATATATCTGAACCTGCAACAAAGATGGCGATGCAACGAGGAAAATAAGTCAGATAAACCCCGTAGTGCAGAGGCGGAGAGGGGTGCTGCTTCTGGGTGCAGCGGGGCTCAGCACCTGTGGGACCTCCGCTGGGACGGAGGGCGTTCGTGGCTCCGACGCTGTGTCAGAGCTGTGGCCTCTTGGGAGTTCTCAGGTGTCACGGCAGGATCAGACTCGATAGTCACGTCTGAAGATCCTCAAACAGTAACAGCTGAAATTGTCAGTAACTTCTCTAGCTGTGGGTTAAATTTTTCCCTTATGCTTCTAATTTCAGCCTGCAACGTGGGTTTTTTGGGGACTGTAAGTGATTTATTACTATGGCCATATGACAGTATCCTGAAAGTCGCTCCCCCTTTTTTCTGACTCTGCTTCCTCATTTGAAAGTTCCTTTTGGGAATGCACATGGGTACCCATCACCTCATCAGCTGGGTGGTGCCTGTGCGTGGAGTATCTGAATTGCCAAGCTAAAACATGTCTGAAAATTCATTTAACAATAGGGGAGAATTTTTAGAATTTCTTATATGTCTGGAGAGGGAAGAAGTAATCACTACAGAGCTAATTTAATCTACAGAACTCATCTTTGAGCCAAACTTCCCCGATTCCAGTGCCTACGGTGAGGCAGTTGGACATGGCCGTCACTACCTCCAAATGCTCTGAAGCAACTGCAATTTTCTCTGCTCTCGCTGGAAGCCACAGCTCCTCAGAACCACAGCAAAATATTTTGGTGTCCAAGTAAATGAGTGGTGTTTGGCTGGCTCAGCTCAGACCTTCATACTTCCATGATGCCCTACAGGTAGCTTGATTTGGGGGGGGATTTTTTTGGTCCTAAAGTGCTGCAAATCTGACATCTAAAAAGTGGACATTTAAGAAAGAACAAAAATGATCGGAGGGCTGGAACACCTCTGCTGTGAGGACAGGCTGAGAGAGTTGAGGTTGTTCAGCCTGGAGAAGGGAAGGCTGCGGGGAGACCTTACTGCAGCCTTTCAGTGCTTAAAGGGGGCCTATGAGAAAGATGGGGACAGACTTTTTAGTTAGTATTGCCTGTTGCAATAGGACAAAGGACAATGGTTTTAAACGAAAAGAGGGAAGATTCAGGCTAGATATAAGGAAGAAATTTTTTACAATGAGGGTGGTGAAACACTGGAGCAGGTTGCCCAGAGAGGTGGTAGATGCCCCATCCCTGGAAACGTTCAAGGTGAGGTTGGCTGGGGCTCTGAGCAACCTGATCGAGTTGAAGATGTCCCTGCTCGCTGCAGAGATACTTTCCAAAAGAGCTTGAAATAAAGCTGGAGGCTGCTAAATGACAGGTGGAAGACACAACATTCCCCAGGCTGGGGCTTGTTCCTCTATGATGAACTGAACTCCTTGAAGAACTCTGTGACATGTTTTGATTTCTTTCACATTTCTGATTATGAAGGCTTGAAGAGTTGAGGCCATTCAAAGAGTTGAGGAAAGCTGTGAATGAAAGTTCATTTGAGCAGAGGATGCCCTGCCAGTGGGAACCAAGCATTAAGTACAGTTGTCTGCAGTGCTTAATTGCCCCTGCAACTTTTTTTGTCTATCTTCTCATTTTTCCTAGGTTGGCATTTTTGTGGATGAATACCACTGGGAGTTAAGGACTTGCTGTGACTCTCACTCTACTTATAGGACTTCTGCCTGCAGCAGTCACATAGTTGAAAAATATAGATCCGTGTGACTGCTAAGAGACCACTGAGAAGCCAAGTAAGTAGGACTCATGGCCATTTTGCAATTCCACCTCATTAGACATGTTTTGGGGCTTATGATTGTGCTGTGAGGATAAATAAGTATAAATATTATATTTGCCTCCAGGTTATCTTTAAAAATGTATTTCTCTGTCTCCCTCCCCCTCTTTTTTCTTTTTTTTTTCGCCTCCAATTTTCAGTGTAGTCTGTCAACTGCTGGTAGGTGAGTTATCAACCCTGTGGACTCTCAGTATGGTGGCCCAGCGTAAGGTATTACATTGTAAAGGGTTGCCTTCTGCTGCCAATTACCCGAGGTTCTAGAAAGCAAAATGTGCAGCAGTGTGATTAAGTCCATGCGCAAGTAAAAATTCACATAACCTCAAAACTACTATTAGAAACTATTGCCAAAAAAATTTTGACTTGTCCTCAATGCTACATTTTCAAAATATAAAAAAAGTGGCAATAGCTGTCTTTTTTACCATTTGAATAACTCTTGTGAATTACCTTTGAGATATAGAGGAGCAAGACACTATGGAAAAACTTGGGTAAATGCATACCTAAATCGATATTGTTACCCAGATGTTGGTCTTTCTTAAACGCACAAAGTGCAAATTCTCTTTGTTGAACACACCGATCCAGTTCGCTACCTGGTATCGCAGGTTCGCAGACCTGTGTATCTCCAGTGGAGCCCATGGAATTAGGCCAATTTGCACCAAACGGCGACCTATCCCTCTGTTCTCTTTTATCTCATTCAAAGTCCGTGTGTTTTCAAAAACGAATGGGCCAGTTCCTGAAGGAAGGGAATTGCACCAGGTTGCTGGAGGTCGGGAAGTATCTAGGAGAAGCAACGTTTCTGTGGTTATTGCCGTCTTTCTTGTGCGTGTGCTGTTAGTCTCTGTTGGACACGTAATCAGGAGTTGTATGCAGCTGTAGTTTGCCTTGGCATGTTCACTTTTAAATATTTCCTGATTTTGCTGTTACAGCTACTGGCACTGGTAGTAGGACAGACCCCTTTTGAACGATTCTCCAGTCTACTTCATTAGTTTTAGTCTCTGTATTTCATATTTTCACAGATTTTAAGAGCTCCTCTCCAAGATATCACTAAGATGTCATCGCCAACAGCTGTTATTTACGTACGTACAAAGGGACTGCATTAATCAGTGCACGTGGTACAGCGGTGTAGAGTGTGGTCTGAGGAGCTAAGCAGAGGGAAATCCGCATCCTGATTTATCTGACTTGGTACGATAGAAAGCACGGCATCGTGCAGGTAAAGCACGTATTTTTTCTGTCCCCAATTTACAGGGGCAACATAAATGCTGAAGATGCCACTAAACTGCATCTGCGTACAGTATTGCTCCAAAGCTGCTGCTGCCGTGCCGGCGAATGGGCTGGGCGCCAGGCCGGCCCGACCCTCCGCGGTGGTGACGGCCCTTGCACTGCTGAGATGCCAGCGGGCCAAAGGGTGTCAGCTACCGCGGGGGGACTTCAGCTGATGTGCGGGGAGATGTGGCAGTCCTTGGTTTTCAGTTTCCTAAAGGTATTCCTGCTCTTTTTTTCCTTCCAAGCCAGTGCCGTGTCCTTATAGCAGCGTGAAGATTTCAAATTCACTGTAGTTAATGCAGATTTGGTCTAGTGTAAATGTTACCACAGTCAGCTCCAGCGGTTCCTATTCCCATTTCTGCCCATCCGGGAGTTCGGAAGAGTCATTTGACTGCCTTGCTTCAATTTAGCTTTATCTAAAATGGCATTTTAAATGATGATCTACCTTTCAGTATACAGCCCTCTTAATGACTCTGTCATGAATGGTGCCGGAGGAATTTATAGACCCTCAGTGTAACAGATGCTGTCTGTGTATGGAAAAGCCTGAAACGAGTGAGTTGGTCTTTCGAGGCAGCCGCTACATGATGCAACAAGAGCAGGTCCTTTAAAGGAGAAAGCAACGCTAGGGTTTGTATAACTTACCTGCTTATTTTGGCTCACTGATGTCTGTAGGAGATGACGCCAGGAAATATTGTTGCCTTTACATATTCGAGTTTTAAGAGGATGTTCAGTGTTTGGGGCTCAGGTAGTTCTAGAATGTGGGTGTGAATTACCACGAGGTGGCAGTCTGCAAGGCCCAAAGCATACCTCGATCGTACCACCGTCCTTTCCGTTTGTTACCAGACGAGGTAACAGTTGGACTAGGTGATCATTGTAGGTCCTTTCCAACTGGAACGATTCTATTCTATATTTTCCAGTAAACGTAGATGTTAAAAGGTCATGCACAGATCCTGAAGGATTTCTGTTTTTACAAAGGATACTTTGTACTGTTATGCACATCAGTATCTGCTCAGGTCAATATATGAAGCAAGTTTGCATACTGCTCGTGAGAAGGACTGCGATGCTTTACTTAAGGATCAGAAAAGGGTTTTAGAAACAGTGACCATGCTGTTCTCCATTTCTTCCTATTTTAACCCTCCACATGCTGAAGTACAAATAGCACTGTGCAAAGAGACTGTGCTGTCCTAAAAGGGAATGTTTGAGAAATATAGGGCATTCCCCGTCCGTGTGTGTACAGACATGCTGAGCAGAGGACAGCCAGCAGAAAGAAACTATGCTCGTGTTTGTTTCCAAAACATTTTCACTGGGACCATTAAAAGAGCCTTCACCAATATCTGGGAAAACGGTATGCATCTCCAGTGAGGGACAGTTAGTGGGTAACCAGGAACCATGAACACCAAATGATGACCAGCTTTGCCCATACGAGGTGCTTTTTGTTTTCCTTCTTCATAAGTGTTTATTCTTTTGAATAGTTCTACAATGACAGTAGGAAAAAATGCATCAAAAGCAGTGGCTTAATCTACATATAACACAGTCATAGACAGTGTGAGTTCATAAATACTCTCCAAGGTTAGTCAAAACACAGTATGCTGGGAAGAAATCATTATTGCTGCAAAACTTGTTCAAAACAATTCTTTATGGCAAGAATTCTGAGTCTGCGTGTTCAACGAGTAAGTAAAGCTCTAACAGTGAACAGAGCTGAAAAGAATCCTGTAGGTCTTCATGAACAGATACTATCCAGAAGGCTTCACATGTCTCTCTTTTCAGTAGCATACAAAGTCTCTATACATAATGTCCACAGAAAGGACACTGGATATAACCCCTGGTGAGGAATAAGTTACGTTCAGCAGCAGTGCTCTTTAGCTGGAAGCCACATACAGATGAGGTTCATGCTTGGTCCTGTGGGAGGAGTATAATCATATTCTATCTCTGGTCAAACTCGGCATTGGCCTTCTAATCACAGAAAGCTTCCTCACGATTTTAGCAATGCTTTTGACTCGGTGAGGGACCCTCAAGGTAAATAAAACTGAGACGCAGCTTGTAGCATTTCTGCAGTGTGCTTTCACATGTGGTATAGACTTTAACTGTAGTATCCTGTGGTTGGTTGGGTTGGGGTTTTTTCTGTTTGTTTCTGTTCCAAGGTCTAGTTCAGGTTTTAAAACCTCGAGAAGAATTAGTGTCTTTTTAGGTCCTCGTAGTGAAATAGGTAACGTCAGGCTGTTTGGATAATGGAAGTGACAGTGTTTTGGGGAGCTTTGTGGCATTGCACTGTAATACATTTGCATTTATCATCTCATATTATTTCAAATTATTGTCTTTAGGAAGCCAGAGAACCTGCCCTAGGAGGTGATTTGACTGAGTGCTGGTGTGTTGCCTATAAATCTTGCAAAGAGGCTATTTGTGTGTGGTGGCTCTTCAGTTCATGCTGTTGAAGAGAGACAATCTCCTTTAAGTAGCTGAGTGTTGCCTTAGTTGTGAAAAGCTCTTTCATACCGGGTACCATATTTAGCAAAACTGAGCAAAATTCCGCTCAGCTGCATATATTTTTCTTCAGACCTATGCATAATTTTTCAAATAGTTTCTTCCCCTACATTCAAGGGCCCTCGCCACTTTTCCATTGTACCCTTCTCCTTGGCCCCAAAACTCTTCTGGTTTATTTGTCGTTCATCCCCCTCTCTGCCAAATCCTGCCGTAAGGCTGCAGAGCGGAGTTCTGAGCAGTGCGGATGCTGGCTAGGCTAGTGTTTTGACTACAAGCCGTGGAAGAAGCAGCTCCGTACTAGGAGCAAGTAGTGAAGGATACTGAAAGATTCAGTGAAAATGTATTAAACTAGTAGTAGCTGATTCTAAGCCCTACCCATTCCCTAAGAAACAAATTGCATTCCCCCAAACTTCATGCCTTCTCACTGCTGCAGATAAAAGCATGAACTGGTTTCTTTTAACTTCCTGAACAAGCACAGAAGGAGAATTCCGCAAACAATTAAAATTGCAGAATTCTTGTTTGCTCAAGATCAGATTTATTCAAAAGGGTGCCTGCTCACTGGGGACGGGAAGAAGTTGGTTTTGAGATGCATTTTGAACAAGGTAAGCATTTTTTTCAGATTATTCCCAGCATAATATGCCAAGGGGAATACACTGCATTTGTTATTTCCTTTAAAGAAAAAATAAAAAATCAATGAACTGAAACATTCCCTCTAGACCTATAATATTTATTTCAATGTTCTGTCAATAAATATAACAAGGTTAGTTTTCTATCAGATTAGCTGGAAGAATCATTTGAGAGAAGTTCTATTTGGCAAGCTCGATTGCAAAAAGCAATCAATAAGAAAAAATTCCCTTGTTGTTATCGAAAGAAACATGGAACTCTGAGGAGTTGTCCCAGAACAAGTATTTATGTCTCTGCCCCAGAATTCTTTTGCTGGCATCTGAGGGCCCATTTGCTAGCCTTTCTTCTCTCTTGCTTCCAAATGCCAAAGGAGGGGAAAGGAAAGCACGCGGGAAGTCTGAGACGATGTTTGAGTACTCACGTAGCGTTCTGAATACTGCAGTTCTGTCCCGTGTTAATAGGAAATCCCTGGTGGCGTCTGCTGTGCATTAACCCAACCATAACCCGCTGCGTTTCAGAACCTCCTGTGTCAAATCTTGACAATGGCACTTCTCGATTTCAGCGGGCCGCTCAAAGACAGTTTTAGAAAAGTAATGCAAAACTCATCGTGCAGTTTCACCGTTTATTTGTAACATTGGAGCAGAGAGCCAGGCTCCCCTGTCCTGCAAGAATAATCCTTCCTTAACATTACCGACTCCTGTTGAATATGCCAGAGGCACCGTTCTCCCCGAGTTCTGTGCCGCCAGCTCGCCTCTGCTGTTATCAAGGATGAGACAGCGCAGAGGTATGACAGCACAGCGTACACTTGAAAGTCCTCTCCTGACTCCCGTGCAGCTGTATTATCCATTTGGCCCAGAAATGGTGGGATTTGTCATCAGTTGGCATGCAGGACCGGAGAAAGTAAAGCCAGAATGAAAACAAACACAAAATATTTTAAAATGAAAATGAGAAATGAAACTGTGAGGATTCTACATCCAATCGTCATATTGTAACACACTCTAATCCTACATCCTGTGTTTCTTAGTGCATTTTCAGCTCAAAATATTTTGGGGGACAAAGAAAGATCCATGTAAGATAATTTCCCAGATAAGGATAATCTCTCAGTTATTACCACTGATTTCTGTGTATTCTGCAATACCTGTTGTAAGTTATCGTTACAGGTATAACTGCAAGCTGTATGTTTCCAACCTCGCCCCTTTATATTTTACAATCCAGCTTTTGACAGGAGGCTGCCTTCCGTAGAGTTTCTTTTTACAGCACTCTGAGGAATACGAGGAAGGTACCTGGCTTCTTGCAGGTGGAAGTAGTGGCATTAAAGCCCCATAAACGTGTGGAAAAAAACCACCAAAAAACCCTTAGAAATTATGAAATATTTTGTCAACCAGGTTGAGACTACCCTACTGCACACAGTGGGGGTGGCTAAAAGGAAACCATTTCTGCAATAGAATAATGATGCCCCGTGAAACAAAAAGAGGAAAAAAAAACCCAAAATGACTACCACTGAGCTTAACATTTCATTAACTGGTGTCACAGTTCTGCAGTCTCCTGACTTGACATCAGTGCATTTCTGCGTACTTCAGCCTTTTTTCCAGTCATACCAGATGCTTGTTTTAAGCTGATTTCTTGATTTCTACTGCAAAATCACAGTACGTGCACTTAGATGTGGGATGCTGCAGTATTAAAGCATTTTAAAAAGTAGTGGTACTAGTACTGAAGTGGTCACCAGCCTGTTAATCTGTGTGCAATGGAGAGCAAACTAAATCCAGTTGGTATCTTCTTTCTGCATTGAAGTAGCATGGCTGAGCCTAATTGCCTCGTAGTTTTGCACGAGCACTGTGTTATCTGTAGGTGCGTGCATTCTAATTGCTGGTGCCACTGTGCAAACTGTGTGCGTGTGTAGTGTGTACGAGAGGATGAGCCGAAACTGCGCTCTGCAGATGGACTGACGATGCCACGGCAAATAAGATTTGAGTTAGAGGAGCCCTTACCAGATCATTTGAGAGCCAGTTCTAATCAATTAAATTCTTTCAGACTTTGTTTTTTAATTTTCCAAAGGAAATCTTTATAACTTTGTAAGGCAAAAAAACCCAGCGAAAATAGAAGTTGTGTTACCACAGTCAAAATAAAGCACTTGAAAGCAATTTCTTTGAGGTGGCATTGTGCATCAGGCATGAGGGAAACACGAACCCCTTCCTTCGTTCAGCTCGATCAACGCAATGCATTGACAAGGGCCCACTCTTGTGGGAGCAGTTGGCCAAAATTGCTTTTATAATATATTCTGGAACAGCGAGTAGGGAGGTACTGGAAGCAGCCCAAAGGGGCCAGGGAGCGATATAAAGGCTGAATGTAAAATAAATTTCTGTGATTATATATGGTCACTGAAGTGGAGCTGAAAAAAAAAGAGGGTAGAGCTAGTAAAGAAAAAGCTAATAAAGATAAAACCAGTTCTCCAATAATACCAGTTTTCCCTTCAGAATATAGTCAAAGGTTTTGGGGCGAATCCTCTTAATATAGCTGCGTTAACATTAATGGAAGGTCTCGGGTGTTTTTTGCTAGAGAGTTGTTGGATGTAAACCATCATTTTATTGCTTAAAATGCCAGACAACTTGAGACCTGCACAAATTACAAGTAGCTGTTGTGATTGGGTTTTTTCGGATTGCTACTGGTATTTAGAAAGAAGAGAGAGAAGGAAGAAGATCCAAAAATACATGGGTTTGGTCATTGCAGAACTTTGGTCTAAATGTTTCTCCTAATCTCTCCATAGTCGTGAGGCATCACAGTTGCCTATGGGTTTTTCTGAAATACAGTTTTTTACCTGTTGGTTGCCCTTCCAGGACAGTACTGTGATAGGACAGGGAACAGAGGGCACGAGCTAACTTTTGTTTATGGAGGTTGTGAATCTGCCTACATTTCTTACGTTTTGTGACCTTTAGAACCTAGTTTGGAAGTTTATTGAGCTGAGACAAGCAGATGAGGCTCTCCCGGCATCAGCTAGGACATCATCTGATGAAGCCTCACGTGATAAGTTGCACTGGGAGCCATTTCATGTTGATATAAGAAAGAGTTTTTTTACAGTGAGAACAATTAATCACTGGAACAACCTCCCGAGGGACGTGGTGGAGTCCCCGTCACTGGAGGTTTTCAAGGTGCGATTGGACAGGGTGCTAGATAATCCTTCCTTTCCCACGAAAGATTGGACCAGGTGATCTTTGAAGGTCTCTTCCAACTTGAGCTGTTCTATGATTCTGCAATTTTCTCAACAATTTAGTCTTCTGTGTCTGTAGATGTTTTATAGATGCTGACATCCAGAGCTACTGCTGTCTTTCGTCAGTGGCCACTTGCCGCTTGAGATGATGTGCAGAATTGGCTGGTAAAAGGAAGCCAACATTCGCCCTTTCTTTTCAGTTTGCCATTTAGAGCAGTAAAAGATCTTTACAATATATGCATACAGGCTAATGATAGGCAAATTGCCTTTTCTGTTCTGATCTGACAGTTGAATTGGTTTTTCCAAAAGTAGTGATAACACTCTTTAAAATTTCTTGTCCGCTAACCCGAGAATATGATTCACAGTGGCAGAAAAAAGAGAAACAATTTTCATAAGGTCGTGATCTTGTGGCCTGCGGAGAGCTAAGAGGTCATAGCCCACACAAACTGACTTGACTTGACAATTCAGGGGGAGGCAGTGTAGAGAAATCACAGCGGGGGAAAAATATCCTTTAACTCTCCATTTTAGGTTAACCTTAGTGTTTGACAAAGACCACCGATGAAATAGCGTGATAGTGAATATTTGACATTGTTCTCCATTATTCCTCTATAGGCAGTTAAAATTTTGAAATTAAATAATTAAGCCTCTTTTATCAGTGCCGAGTTATAGTTTCTATGTATGCACAATCAGTTACGCGTTCAGGGAGGGAGTGGAAATAGAGCTTAAAAACAGTAGAAACAAAACTCTCTTAAAATCATGGATTGGCCTTTCCTATGTTAGCGTTTTCCAGCACGTTAGAGATTGCAATCATGATATTTCTAGGTTGCTTGTGAGTCAAGTCAGAGGATCTTCCTTTATGCCTCCAAGTGCAGTGTGAATGATGAGCTGACATCATCTTTGAATATTCTACTAGTATGTTAATTAAATTGTAACTTTGGTTTAACTGAATACTTAAACTTGTAATTTTCTTAGAAGCTGGTATTCCAACAACTGCAGATATATCTAGCAGAAATGTGTTAACTCTGTATTTGCCGATACCATTAAAGATAATAAGAAACAAATCTATGCAGATGTCCTGTGCTACAGTGGATAAGTGATTTTCCACTGTAACAAAAGGTAAAAGCCTATTCACTGAAGTGCAGCTGGAAATTATTTCTAATTGGTATGAAAGAATCCTTAAATCTGTATACTGCTTTTAACATTTTGGGCTTAAATTACAGTTAATAGTTCCCATAAAAGAGGCAATAGAAGAAATACTAAAATTCAGAATCCTCGAACACTAAATGCTGTCTAGATTTCCAGTCATAGCATCATCTCTAATGGTTTTACTGTCAAAAATAAAACAACCAGGAAGTTGTTCACACCAACACAAGATGATGAAGTTTTTCCTAAATATCCCTAGCATTCCCCAGGGGAGTGCTCTCCAGGTTTTGGTGTGAAGCGGTGGGCTTAATTTCAGGGTAGGCAGGTGTGAGCCCGCAGCAGCGGGGGCACCTCCCCGTCCTCCCTGCCGATGCTCTCCAGGGCTTGCTGGAAGGGTGGGTCTGGTGCTGCTCTGTGTCATGGTCCGCGGCTGTGCAGGCAAGGGGCATTGCCAGGTAGGCTGCTACCAGGTGTGTTGTACCCAGGTGTGTTGTACCAAGTGTGAGAACGGCTCTTGGCTCTGCCCCGTTTTGTTCTCTCTGTCTGTTCAGTCCGACTGGGCTTCCTCTTTCACAAATGTTTTGCATGCTGCTTGTATGTTTTGCCAAGATGGGGGAAGTTTTCGAGTTAGGTAAACATTCATTCAGCAGTCAGAAATGGATCGATATGCAGAGTCATATTCTTCAAATTCCTTTCTCCTAATCTTTTTTGCATGAAACGTGGTAACAGGAACATGACTGCTCATTGCCCCAGGCAGCGAGTCATGCTAGTTTCTTGAATTAATACTCGATTGTTGCATAGAAAAGTATACAGGCTTAGGGTTCAAGTAACAGCATGATTATCTCTTTGAGATAGTTGGACCTACCACTACCATTAACTAATCATCTCCTCTACCAGTGTTGTAAGGAGGAGGGTCAGGTGGTAGCTGGATTCATAAATGCCAAAAGACTGGTTGTGTTTGAAGATGTGGACAGAGGCAGACATGTAAGGAGGATGGAAGTCTTGGCTCACCCGTCTGAGCTGGAGTCAAGTTAGGTTTCTTTTTCGAGACTAAGCATGTTTTTCAGAAAAGGGGTGGAACGCTTGTGGGAGCTTTCTTGATGTGTTAAGCCATGTGGTTGGCTTACGTCTTTCGTGAACGGTTGCAAGGTCTCCTCCCCTGTCCATGAGAAGACCTGCCACGCTCCCCTTTCGTGGCGAGCACAGCGCAGCTCAGACCGGTGAGCCAAGTGCCCTCAGACCGGTGCTCTCTGTCCCCTTCAGCCAGGGCCATGCCATCGGGCGAGGGGAGGAGGTTCATTCAGTGAAGCAAACATGCCCAAGCCTGCGCAGGCTAGGAGCTGTTGCGGTGTGGAACCCCGGAGCAGGCTGGCAGTGCCATGACACTGGGACAAAGTGCCAGCAACGCCGTTCTGCGGGACTGATGTCTGAAGCTTGGCTTTCGCATCTACAGTTAGACAGACACGCAAGCGTGACCCCTGGAAGCTCGCTGTTCTTAGAAAGATTGCTACAGTCTCGGACACCTAGCGTAATCTAACTTTACACTCTAGAAACTACCCTCCACCCGTCCCCACGGCTTGGCACCGCTCGCGGTGTGCCTTAACAGGTCAAAGAGTGTCGCCAGCGATGGGTCTCAAAAAGGTTCCCCGTTCCTGGAGCATTATCAGGGTCCCAAAGGTATCTGCAGTGTGTGTTTCATTGCTTTATTTTTAGGTTGTTGGAGCTAACGGAGCCATTATGTGTGAAACAAACTGGCAACAAACTAGCACACGCCTTGGGCAACAAGCAGTTCCTGGGTTTTTTAATATCATTCATCTCCGGAGTGTCTGTCAGTGATGCATGATGTGACAGAAGACTCATCCTTCGATACCAACTTCTTAGCACAGAATGAAGTAGCAAGAGCAGAAAATGCCCCTCCCTTGAACTTCCACAAAGCATGGCTACTTCGGCTTGCCTGTGACAGTTTGCGGCACGGTGCTTGGCTTGGCCTGGGTCTGAGATGCTGCTGTCCCACGTGGGAAGCGAGAAGCACGTGTCTGTGGAGAGAGGACGGACCCAATATTGTTATTCCGTGTTTGCCTCTTTGTCTTCTATTTTTCCAGTTGAATATTAATGAGCAGTGGTACCTATCAGCACTTTAATTACAGGTGAGATACTCAGGGTTACTGTTGTTGCTCCCCTGTGGTTTTAGCTGTACGGTCAGGTTTCTCTCTAGATCGTTAAATTCTCATTTTCATTAATGCTTTATTTCAGCACAACCTATTCCTTACAACTTAAAGATCTATCTGGTTACCCTAATTGAAAGGATGAGTGGCTAGGGGAGGGCGGTAAAATACAGCATCAGTTATACTTTAGCAAATCCATGGGTTGCGTTAATTATCAAATCATAGGGTCTTCCCGGCACTTGGCTCCAGCTCATCCCTTCACAAATGTGAATAGGACCGTCAGGACAGGCTCTTCCCATCTACTTCGTTTTACAGAGGCATCAGCCGAAAATATCAAGTTGGGCAACGAGATACAGAAAAAGAATGAATGACACTGATGGAAATACAATGAAACTTAGAAATTTCTAAAGGAATATTCACTCACAAGCTATACAGACATCCACATGCTTAAAAGCTTTAAGACCTGCAGCAATCAAAACGTACTTTTCTGTGCGGATTTCTGAACAATTTTATAGCGTTTTTGCACAAGCTCTAATTTTCTGTGGTTGCTTCTGCTTTCCATTCAGTATCATCTAGTCGCTGTGAAATAGATTGAAGAGAGATGAACATTTCATCAAAAATTAACAAACAATTTAGCATTTGGGATTTCTGTACAAAAGTACATACTGAGGATTTGGCTAGTGGTTTCCTGTCTTACTGTTAAAAATGGTTTGCTTTGGTAAAGGACGCTCTCAAGTGATGCTCACTGGCACTGATAGTTTCTGCAAAAACAAAATATCTGCATGTGAAACTTAACTTTCTGTGTGGGAGACTCAGGATTGAAGGCACAACTGGAATCCCCAAGGAAGAAGACGCTCTCTGAAATAAAGCCCTGTTTTATAAGGCTGTCCTGTAGTATCAGCGTTCTGCCCGGCTGAATCCGAATGCTCTGAATCCGAACGATCCGTGTCTCAGTGGCCTTTCAGCTGCACGTATATGCTTGAAGTGGCCAAGAAGTTCGGTACTGCTCTGAAGAGCACAGGTCTCCAACAGGGTTTTCAGACTGCAGGAACCCGTTTGTTTGCTGTTCAGAGCAACGAGGCGCATAGCTGACCCGCCTTCCTCTGCTGGCCGTGGCCGCCTGGGAGGCTGTGGTTTTGCACTCAGCTGCTGCAGTCGATACACAAAATGTTTAGCTGTATATATGATCGGAGGGCTGGAACAGCTCTGCTGTGAGGACAGGCTGAGAGAGCTGGGGGTGTTCAGCCTGGAGAAGGGAAGGCTGCGGGGAGACCTTATTGCTGCCTTGCAGTGCTTAAAGGGGGCCTACAAGAAAGATGGGGACAGACTTTTTAGCAAGGCCCGCTGCGACAGGACAAGGGACAATGGTTTTAAACTAAAGGAGGGGAGATTTAGACTAGATAGAAGGACAAAATTTTTCACGATGAGGGTGATGAAACACTGGAAGGGGTTGCCCAGAGAGGCTGTAGCTGCCCCATCCTTGAAAACATCCAAGGCCAGGCTGGACGGGGCTCAGAGCAACCTGAGTTGAAGATGTCCCTGCCCATTGCAGGGGGATGGACGGGATGGCCTTCAAAGGCCCCTTCCATCCCAAACAGTTCTATGATTCTATGATATTCCCCAGAGTATCTATAGCTAGAGGTTATATATGCACATTCAGTACACATACATGGTAGTAATGTTTTAAAGGGATATAAAACATTAGATATTAGGGAGAAAATAGAGAGGAAAACAGAAAAAATAATTATGCCACTAGAAAAATCAACACGTGGTACGCCCATCCTGAACGCTGTATTTAGTCTCAAAAAGAATATGAAGAAAACCAGGAAAGATTCAGAGAGATCTGACGTAGGTGATCGGAGATGCAGACTGCCTTCGTGCAGGATGGCAACAGAGCAAGAATTGCTTGCAAAAGAGGAGAGAGGCAATGCTAGAGACTGTCAAAACTCAGGCGTGATGTTGTGACTAGTGAAATGTTATTCACTGCTTCTTGGGATATTAGAACTAGAGGCACCTAATTATATTTTCATCCATAAGTGGTGGTTTGGGTTTTTTGAATTCATTGTGAATTAATTGGATATCAGAGACAGCAGAAGTGTGAACAGGATCGAAACAGGATTGAAACAGACTCATGAAGTACAGGTCCTTTCGCAGGTATTGGCATGTTCGTACGCTACCTCTGACTCTGAAAGTCCCTTTGCAATATCGATGGCCAGAAGTTAAGACAGGATGCCACGGGGGACTCGTGCCACGAAGGCCTTGTCTTTGATTCTGCGCCAGGGACCTGTGGGAGCAGCTGCCCGCGCCAGGACGCAGTCCAGGTGGGCCTGCAGCCTGACACACAACTGCCGTTCTTGTTTTCTTACGTTTAAGAGTCTTTCCTCTATTCATCCTGGAGCTGTATGTGTGTAGGCAGAAACAAAAGGATTCTTTTTGACAAATTTTCTATTTCAGAGAAGATTTCCAGCTGACTCTTTCCAGCATTTGTCTCTATCACCTCCCTAGCTCTGTTTACCTGTAGTTTTGTGTTAATTGCTACCTTGCTCCTTTATGTAGCAAGGGGAATATAAAATTACGACATATCCATAACCATTAGCAAATGAAGGTCAGCTGCTAGGTTTCAGAGGAACCTGTGGATCCATACCCTTGTGTAGCGATAGGCAACGTACCAAACTCGCCAGCTGCCAGCATTTGCCAAGTGAGTTTTTGTCTACGCATCTTCCCAAAGAACATGTGCCCAGTGATGGAACGGCTGACGCCGCTCCGTCTCCCTCCTCGGACATCCAGCTCTTGCAGTGTTTCTTTGCATGCACTGCGATTTCCCCCGGTGATTCTCCCGCTCCCTCTCCCAACGGCTGCTGCTGCTGTGGTTTCTCCGGTGGCTTGCTCGTGCCGGGGCATAAGCCCCTCACCGCCACCGCCGCAGGCAGCCGACTTGGGGTGAAACTGGCTCCCTGCTTTAGGCTGCTGGAGAGAAGGATAAAAGCTGCTGCCTGTGTGTCTCTGGCAGAGCACCAGTAGGCCTATTTTGTGATTTACATAAAGCTGGTATTTGCAGTGTTTTGCCAGCCCAGCAAAATTGCCTGTGGACTTTGCGCCTTTTTTTTTTCCCCAGAATTCCATACAAAAAGGTGATCAGCATTAGACATCATTATCTTGCCGTAAAGCAAACAATCCGTCGTATTGCACAGCAAGCCTGGAAGAAACCAATGGTAATCCATTTGCTGTGAGATTTTCCTCTTTAGCCTAAAGACTCTTTATATTAAGAAGTAATTCTAAGTGGAATCCTTTGTATTTAAGAATTCTGTGATTCTTGAGTTCTTTTTTCATAAGCATGAGCTCATGTGTACATGCAATGTGAGCCTGCTCTGTTGTTTGTGCTCATAGAGCTAGTTTTAAGCAAATGCATCTTTTATTCACATAAGTCAATAATAAAGGGTGGCCGCCGCATAGAAAGCGAATCTCAGAACTCCAGTAAGAAGAAAACTTCCCATAATTCCCGAGCCGTATTTTTGTGGCTTTAAAAGCCTGCTGTTGAATCTGCACTTGGAACGGGGTAGCTGAATCTTATTTATAGCTCTGTTCCGTCTGGTTCATTTCCTCTTGCTTCCCTCCAGAATGATCTGAATGAAAATGACACTATTGACTACGTGGGTAACAATAAAAGAGCTTATAGAAATAAGATTTTTATAGTTTCAAGACTAAGGGAATCAAAAGCCTAAGAGTTACGATCTTAGAGACCAGGAGAAGGATCAGGCTGTGCTAGTCGAAGAGGTCCCACTGGTGGATCTTCGGGGGCTTGGGGGTTTTGGGGGATTTAAGCACAACTTCACAAACTACAAATTCACATAAATGACGTGAACATTGAGAAAGACTTATGTGGGCGTGGAAACTCCATGTCATAACTATAATTCTTGGTTTCATTTGCAGCCAAATAGCAAGACAGAATTAATTTCTACAATGTACACTTTTAAAAATTAATACTATTTTAAAGTATTCTTCATTTTTGGGGGTTGACCAGTGTTTTCCAAATGAGCAAATAAACCACAGAGCACTCAAACATAAATCTGCACAAAGCCAGCAAAAGTCACTAGCCGTAATACATCTGAAGAGGGGATGCACTGCAGGCTGCAGACGGCCAGAAATACAAAAGCAGAAAAATGAAAACTTACACGTATTTCCCAAAAGCGCTGCTGTAGAGGGTTGTGTTCTGGAAAGCACTATAACTTGCAAGCTAAATCAGGCCAATTTTTCTTTCTTTTAATTCCCTCAGAAGCCAGATTATGCTACGTTTTGTCTATAAACAAAGAAAACATGGTGCCTCCCTCAGCAAGCTTACTGTGTGTTAAAAATGAATGATCAAGACGGCAGCTAAGCTGGCATGAAGGTGTGCTGGAGCGGAGCCAGCTCGTCCTCCGGGAGAGCCCTCCGCAGCCAGAGCTCCCTGCAGAACGGGTGCTGAGCAGTTTGTCGTGAAAGCACGTGCAATTGGGAATTGCTCGTCCAGCGCTCCTGCTGCGAGCGTTGCTCTTCTTGTTCCGTAGTCCTGCCTGGTGCCTCCACACCAAGAAATTGGCACTGATGGCAGAGCGAGTCCTGCACTTGGAGCTCTTCAGGTTAGCGTCCTGAATACCCCGTTTCAACTTTAAAGGCATTTACTGTTGTAAGGGGGATTCTCTTTGTACGGATGGATGTTTTCTGGCCTAGACACCACTGACAAATGGTGACGGATAGAAAGACTTATATTAGAAGTAAGCAAACACTATGACATCTTCAGGGTAATTTGAAGTTAAAATAGTCAGACCATGTGTAATAACTTACAGGTAAAATTATACACAACTATATTATGAGCAAGATTACGTTCAGTATTAATCACACAGAGTAAGTACGTATAGCTATCTTGTTGCTCCTGCCCTGGCGTTTAATGACATTTTGATGTACATAACCTATGAACAACAAATGCGCAAAAGAAAATCATCAATATATAGAAGAGGAATTATAGTGATGCGTACGTGGCAAATAAAGAAGGGAACTTGAATTCTCAGAGAATGCAACTATGTGGGTAAAATATTGACAAATAACGTGAAAATTTCAGCTCGGTTACTTTTAATTAGGAAAAGTTTTACAGATGCTAGGGAGTTCTGTCAGACAGGCTTAATTTGTGACAGTGCCCGTGAGACAAGGATGAAGAGAAATGAAAGCTGTGAGGTCTGAGAGTGCTTTTCTCGCTGCTTGTCTGTGCAACACCTTGACCTTACAGCTTTAAGTCATCCACTCTGTATTTACTGAAATGAAATGTAAATGGCTTAAATTTAGCTGAATGCTTCGCTACTTTATACTGGTGTAAAGTTAATGAAACTAAAAATGAAACTGGAAATGTGAGTCAGTAGCCCAGGCTGGCCTGCCTTGGCGTGGGGTGCCAAGCGTAGGACTGAAACGAGCACCACTGAAGAAGGCCGGTCCTGGGATCTCGGCATTCACGCTGACTGAAGCCTGAGTTTCTGGATCTTGATTACACCCAGCAGGGTATCCTTCTTAGTGATGAGAGAAAAAAAAATCTAAAGCCTGTCTCTTCAATATACTGCTACTGCTGTGAAGGTGGAGGGAAAGCCGGGTTTGTACATATTTTTCTTCTTTGTGCAAGAAAACTTCGCCTTCTGCCACCTTTCTATTTGTGCATTTCCATTCAGCCGTTTGGAACGAAGATTTGTATTCTTTAAGATGCCTTACAGATCGTTTCTTTACTGTTAACTAATAATTGGTTTTACTTGAAAGTACCTAGCTGGCGTGTGGTTAGTCCCCACTGAGAAAGAGCCACTTTGCTAAACACGGACCAATTAATTGAGCAACGAGTTATCAGACAATAGGAGATGTTCCATCTTTACATGCATCTGTGTAAGCAACGTAGTGCAGCAATATTAGATGGCACGTTGCTAAAATAAATTATTGTCTCTAAGGGACTGTACAGTCAGATAAACTTGGTGTTGCATTTATTTCAGTTTGAAGACATTTACTTTTTTGTTTTCAGGGTTTTTTTTTAAGAAACAAAAATTAAATGCCATTTACATTCCTGTGTGAATTTCTTGAATTTTATGTGTTTGTCAGAGGAAGATTTTGACTGTTGTCGTACTTTGCTCAAATACTAACTGGAAGTTTCAGCGTGTAAGTCAAGAGACAGAAAAGATCCATTCAGTATTTCAGCTTATTCCCCAGGGACCAGCTCAGGGTCATTCTTCGCAGTATTGCTCTGTGTAGAGCTTTGTCCTGTGTGGTTTGCTGTGTCTCTTGAGTTAGAGCTCCTGCCTTGTATCCTCACATCGTGACATGGAAAAGTTAACCATGTGAATCTCTCATAATTCTTGCTCTTGCACAGTAGCTCAGAACACGAGTGGATGTGTACATATGGTTGAATTTAGCAGCAATAAATGAGGCTGGGATCGCAGCATTCAGACTGACTTAAGTTGCAGGTTTATGGATCTTGATTACAACCAGCAGGGAATCCTTCAGTGATGAAAGACAAAATATTCAACAGCCTGTCTCTCCAGTGTGTCTGTTGAACACACTTTTCTGATTTCGAATTAGACGGGTGCAAGTTCTGGGAGGCTGTAAAGATGCCAGAGTCTTAGAGAAGTGAAAAGGGAAAAGTAGGGCTCACAGTACTGCGACTACAGCCTTGCTGACGGCCTCTTTCCTTCCCCTTGCTTTGCGTCCTGTGCAAATTGGTGCTGGTGTTGTGCTACCGATAAGGTCATGAACACTGTGCGAGGTCTGTCTTCGTGCTGACACTGTGTTACCGGCATGGTTTTATTCTTGTCAGGGTATCTGAGTTTCAGAGAACAGGAGTGCTATGGCCCGTGCTGTATCCATCACGACTTTAAAGGCGGCAGCGGGTAGGTTAGTAGACTACAGAAACTACGCTAATGTTGCGGTAATCCCCACCACAGTCACTTTATGTCGGTTAGAAGTGAGGTCTGTAGCGCAGCCTCTTAGAAGTGGTTCATTCCGGAGAGTGGAAAGTGTCTGCAGAAATGTTGGGGCCTCTTTGGTTTTTTTGTGAATGACCACAGCACAGTTGTTGGGAATTATATTCTATTATTATACTTACATAATTATAGGGCCTGTGTACCTGTGACAGAAATTAAATGGACTATTCTCACTAAAGTAGTACATGGCTGAATGTGTTGTGAAGTTATTTTATCGTGTGGAGTAATTACAGTATGAATACAGTTATAAGTTACGTACATGTTATTCCAGTTTTAAATGTAATTATTTAATACCTGAAATTATGGTGGCTGTAAAAAAACCCAAAGAAACCCAAAACTTAGCTGTATATTCACCCACGGAAGAGCTGGGTTGCTGATTCTTGTTTCTTATCTTCTTTCTTTAGCTCCATGCGTAGTACAAATGTCCCAGTCCACAACATTCTTAGTTACGACGGTCAGAAATGGGCAGCCGTGCTTGGTTTTGAGCCACTGGTTTTCCAGGAATGGTCGCCTGCATTAGAACGTACACAGCAAGCATCAACCTCGACATTCAACGAGACATGGATATTGCCATGTTTTGGTAGTAACGGAGCTTTTTTCTTTGAAGAGAGCAGTGTGTCCACATCAACTAAATACAGCAGAACAGCTGGATGATGGAGGATTCTAGATGCTTAGTTTAAATTCTAGTTGACTAGTATCTCCTTACAGCCAACCAAACGGTCCTGTAGATGCTTTGTTCTGTGTCTTTCCTGTGTGACCTGGAAACCCAATGGGTGCTTCATCATGTAGAAATTTTTTTCAGTGTAGAAGAGCAGGAGAGAATCTACTTGGATGACAGTGACTGCCCCAAGAGCAGATGTAGATGTGACATCCAGGTGACAGCACAGGAGTAAACACAGGGTTTGAACGCATACCAGCCTGTGTTCAAGAACGGTAGCCAAACAGTCTTACCGGCCGAAGGGAAAGGGAGGCGAATTTACCAATAAGACTATAACACTTTTTTGTAAGTGCAGAAAACATGAGGCCGTGCTGTAATGTTGTTATGCTTACATGAGTGAGCAATTCCCCATCATTTTGTACATTGTCTCATTTTGGGCAAAATGATAAGAACTCGGCAAGTTTTGGCACCTAATTTTTTAACGTGGAATGGAGTGACTTTGGGAATTAGGATGAAATGAAGACAGACGCCTTTCTGGAAGTAACGGTGATAACTTTCAGTGGGCTACCAATAGTAAACTGCTGGGTGAGCCACGCAAATACGTGAAAGAGAAACTGATGAGTGAGGGCAAGACTGAGGGGCTGATGATCAGATTAGGGGAAAAGACAGATAAAATGACATCTGCCAAAGGTAGACAGCCATTAATAATCACTTTACGCGTTCAGAAGGAACCTGGAGCAAATGCACGCCTCTCTGATCATTTGGCAAAGCTAGCGTTGTCCTCTGTGTCCAAATAACCAGTAAGTTCTAGCTTGTTTCAGAAAATTGTCTTGCCTAACATCATTTATGGCTGGTTGCCGATCTCTCCTGAGAAGGCTGAGCCTGTCAGAGCTGTGAGGGTTAATAAAGGCTAGGACCAAAACAAAAAAAAAAAACACTCTAACCCAAAAACTCAAACTGTGTAGAAAAACTCCGGAATGGTAAGTTGTTTTTTAGGTGCTTCTGAACAAAGATGTCACTGGCAAAATTCTTCTTCCCAAGAAGCGTACAGACTCTGGCAAAATGCATGCCACAGTGAAAAATCATAGACAGCATGATAAAGATGACTTTAGACAATCTGTATTGCATGGGACAGTAAGCTGTCAGGAGCAGGTTCAGGAGTTTGGCGTAATGGTCTCTTATTGGTTTCCTGTCTCATTAGTGTATTTCCTACTTAATCTGGAGTCTCTGAAACAGGGAACTCTCTTCATGTCCTGGTTTAACCCCAGCCGGCAGCTGAGCCCCACGCAGCCGCTCGCTCGCTCCCCCCCGGTGGGATGGGGGAGAGAATCGGAAGGGTAAAAGTGAGAAAACTCGTGGGTTGGGATAAAGACAGTTTAATAGGGAAAGCAAAAGCCGTGCGCACAAGCAAAGCAAAACAAGGAATTCATTCCCTGCTTCCCATGGGCAGGCAGGTGCTCAGCCAGCCCCAGGAGAGCAGGGCTCCATCGCGGGTAACGGTGACTTGGGAAGACAAACGCCATCACTCCGATCCTTCTTCTTCCCCCAGTTTCTGTACTGGGCATGACGCCATACGGTATGGAACAGCCCTTGGGCCAGTCTGGGCCAGCTGCCCTGGCTGTGCGCCCCCCCAGCTGCTTGTGCACCGGGCAGAGCAGGGGAAGCTGAAAAGTCCTTGACCAGTGTAAGCACTGCTCAGCAACAACTAAACCATCAGCGGGTTATCAACGTTATTCTCATCCTAAATCCAAAACACAGCACTATACTGGGAAGAAAATTAACTCTATCCCAACCGAAACCAGGACAATCCAGCATGCCTATCGTGGTGGGGATGTCAGCACTCGATGATAGTTCTTTGTAGTGTAGGAAAATTTTATTCTATATATAACAGAAAGAAATAGAGGAGACATGAGCAAATGCACACTGTACTGTGGACTGTTCAACTTTTCCATGTGGTTTGTGTTTGTTTGCAGATATTTTGAGGATAGAAGACTTTGGAGAACACAATTTCTGGGTGGTCCTACACATTCAGGTGTATATGGGACTTTCCTCATTATTCTTTTTGTCTCAATACCGGCAGTCCATAGAAGACCATCTCCTTATGTCTGCCTTCTGCCATTCCTCTGGACACCTGTTTTGTTCTCGTCTCTCCAATTGTCTGTAGGTAAACCCTGCGGCCCCCCAGCTTGCAGCTTATTTGCTCTGTGCTGATCCTTCTCTCCCGCCTGTTCTCGGGCAGCACCCTGCACTCACGGCCTCTGTGGTGATGAGCAGAACAAGAAGCTTTCGGTGCCCCGCACAGCCGAGGACCTGGGAGAAGCTCTGTAGCCTGCTCAGCTGTTCTTCACACATCGCCCAGGTGCTAAGTGAGAAGAACAAGAGGTAACACCTTAAATGAACCATCTCATGTATATATTTTAGTTTGCTCTAAAAAGAGAGTTGGAGTCTGTTGCCTGATGCTGCTGCTTAATAAAGTGAGTTGATGGATGGTTGGGACAATCTGTGTTGCACCTGGAGCTGGATCCTGAGGACATTTTCAGCTCCTTTGGAAAGTTACTAAAAGGAGCTTGGCTGGATTTATGAACAGCTTGGCTGCTGATCACAGTTCTGGGTCAAAGTGATGCCGACACAAATTAGCAAAAGCTAATCCCACTCCTTGCTTTTCCTGTCTTTGGACCTTCTCTGCCTGTCTAAGCACCTCTCGGAACAGCGTGCAGCACTGCGCCTCGGTTGAGCCCTGCCTCTGAGGACGGCTGACTCTGCAGCACGTTTACACCAGTAAATCTAAAGAAAACGGGCACTGCAAGGGGGACCCTGCTTTGTTGTTATTTTCCCTCTGCCCCCCTAATCTGTTGTTGATGGGGAGAGCAGAGGAAGGTAATTTCTTAGTGTTCACCTGCAACACTCAGGACAAAAATCTTCTGTGCCCCCAGGTCTCGTATGACATGCCAGGAATGCTGGAAGCAGGCTGGAGAGAAGGGCAACTGACCCCAAGCAGGCAAGCAAGCTACACATTTTTCTAGCTCTGCTCCACGTACCAAAATATTCCCCAAATCCGTCTTACATTTCCTGCTGGCGCGTTGGCAGACGTGCTTCTCAGGTAGGGAGGCTGTGGTACTCGAGTACGCTCAGGTTGCCCTGGGGCTAGTAAGAGGCGTCTTGTCAGAAGATTTGCTAGGGATTACTACGAGGGAGAGGGCTTCATGTGCGCTGAGGGGTAGCAGCAAAGAGGAGCTGCTCAGGAGTCTCATTGCACAGGGTTGCAGTCGCTGTGGATTGCAAGAAGGCTTTTCTCACTGCAGACAAGCGTAAGCAAGGGCAGAATCAGACCTCCTGTAAGAGCGAACGTCGGGTTTTCAGGTGTCCTGCCCAACTTGCAGCTAATTAACTCATTATTTTCCTTTCCACTCATGCAAATAACAGTATGTAGTATTGCTAGGGCTTCTTCTCTTGTTTAGGGTATGATATAAAAGACTATGTTAAGAATTTTGTAGTATATGCCTTTCTTATTTTAAACCAAGATCATCTTGATTTGCAGCTGACTGATGCACCACGTCCAATGAGGCAGATATTTGGGCTGATGCAAACTTCATTTTTCAGGAACAGGACAGATGAAAAGTTCTCATATTCAGAGATCTGAGAGTTCTCTGTGGGTAATATGTTAAAGAAAGAGGCACTAAAGGCTAGGAAGGCTTTTTTTTACAATTCGGCAACATGTAATTCACTGCTTCACTGAGAGAGAGAGGGAATTTAATTTTTTTCCCCTCGTGGTTCTTACCAGCCTGTTTGCGAGAGCGCAGAAGTTTGTGTCTGTGTCCCCGTGCACGCGCGTGTGTGTGTGCCATGTTGCTGGTGCTCAGATTGCCTTTCTTCCAATGTTATTGCTCTGTTTGGGAGGGAACCCTGAAAGTCGGGGAGCGCGATGGAGCGGTTTGACGGTAGCATCGGTTCCCGTGACGTTATTTATGTGGCGCGTTTCTCACAGATTCCCTCGGAGTAGGAACTGTTCCCCATCGCACCCCACCCCCAGTCCCACCTGGACTCCGACCACCCCCCCATTTTCTCTGTAAACCTAAAAAGCTCGGCCGCATTCTTTTGTTCTTCTGCCTGTGCTCCGCCAGGCCGTGTAATAGCACCCTTTCTCTCAGACCTTCTAAACCTGGCTGGAATTGCTGTAATGAATGGATAAGTGACAAAAAGAAAAGCAGAGTGTAAAAGATGCTAATCAGCCTTTGTTCTCTTCAGACATGACATGCAGGACCTGAAGTATAGATTTTGTATGGAGAGAGATAGATTTTAATTAAGCATCTTAATAGAGAAATCCTTCTTGTTTTTTTCAGAATAAATTAAGGAAGTAACTTTGATGCAATATCATTTTCATCTAATCAGTAACATTCTGAAATTACCATGTTGTTTTCCATTAGAAATACCATCATCCAACAAATCAGATAAAATTATTTAACATAGCTATATTGCAACCTCAGCTAACATTAGCCTGGGCATGTGTGTACGCAGAACGGCAAATGGCGGCTGAATTGACAAATGTTTATAGGGAGAAAAGGGCAGACAGTAGCAACAATTTTATATACTCCTTTGGATAAGATGCCCGTATCCGATCTAGATTCACTAATAATCACATAAAGGCTTATCAGGGTTTTGCCATCTGCATATGGAGAATACTGATTACTGACACCAATAAAAGGCAAATGTCATTAGCTTTTACTTGTATTCACAGATTATTAATATCTCCGTTAAAACATTTGACTCTGTATTTGGCATGAATTCAGAGGTTTTTGTTTGACATAAACGATATGTTGACAGAGACATTCCCGTTAGCTTTTATACCGTAGTGTTTGCCATTTTTTTAATGTGCGAAACAAAGTGCAGGAAGAGAAGTCACCTTGCAAAGCTGGGACAATAGGTCTAAGTCTGGAAAAGCGACGGAGTTGCTGCTGCGTGACTGTGTCTGATAAATGTGTGTGGTGGTGATGACACTTCTACACAACTGTAGTTTGTGTGGACAAATATGCAAAGTTCATATTCATGACAGCCAGAGGCAGGCCACAGTTAGCCTTGCATGTCCAAGCACTCTTAATTGTTATTAATATTTATTTTCTATTACAGTAGTGCCTTGAGGCGAAGTCAAGTGGGTGCCGTGTTTGCCCAAAGTGAGATCTTGACCAAGTGAGCAAGGAATGGGAAACTGAGACACCTGGAGATGAAGTGACTCAACAGCATGCAGAGAATCTTTGTGAGCTGGAAACGAAATGCATCTCCTCTGAGCAGACTCTCTCTTGACCCACAATACACACTTCTCTTTCTAATGGAAGGAGTTTTCCCAAGAATAAGACATTCCCAGTTGGGCTGTAGGGGGTGTTACCTCTTGATCGTATCATTCGGGTCTGTCAACGACTCACATGAGGATCTGACTTAATAAAAAGCAAGGAAACCAGCACTAATCACATGGCCCGTTTTTTCAGCTGCCATAGAAGCTGAATTAAGGGGTTGGGGCATGTGAATAGGTGTTACAAGAGCATGCAACTTTCCCTCTCAGAACAGACTTTCAGGATCACTGCAGTTGTCGTCTTGGTTCCTTCAGTTTGGCTAGATTTTTACCAGTTCAAGCAATAGGAAAATCTAAGACTGCCCGTATTTTTTTATGTGACTTGAAGTCCTGTGTAATAGGCTCCATCAAAAAAAAATAGTCACTTTTTTGCCATCACAGCTGTAATGCAATTTCATGTGGTGTCCTTAAGATTGCTACACACACTATAATTTCTCATATACAGCTGTCAGCAATAACCTTTTGTGGCAGCAGAGAGAAAAAATCCCCGAAATACATATTTGTCTAACATATACTTGTAGACCTTAAATCCTGTCTAACCACATCCAGCTGTGTTTCTCTGATGTCTGGCGTAGGGGAGGATTGTGCTTTTTGCTTGTAGGCAGAGCAGAGGCAGCTGGCAGGGCTTGTGCAGGGAGGATCTCGGAGGAAACGCGCAGTCCAGCCTTAGTTCTGCTCACCTGGTGCACGCGAGGACTTGGCACCCTCTGCAGTCCTGCATATGCCCAAGAACATAAAATACTTTGTGTTCTTATCATTCGATTTTCCTTCTTTGATTCCGAACACAAATAACAGCTTAACCTCGTGAGAAGTCAGAGGAAAAAAAACCCTAAAAAGATGGTGCTTGTACTCTTGGTACAAGTCCAGAACAGATGAGGACTGCAGGACTGGGGAACTTCAGACCCCCAGCAGCGTGTTTCACATCCTGCTGCCTCTCCTACACTCGCAGACCAATTTGTATTTTGTGCCTCAACAGGAGATGCCCCACTGCCAGCAGAAACTTTTAATGACCCTCAGCCTCCCATGCTGCTCTGGAAACAAGCTCTGAAAATACGGAAGATTTTGCAACGTATTATTCCTATAAATAAAAATGTATTTCTCACCAGGAATTCATATTCAGATACTCTTCCACATTTTAGCATTGTGGGTTTTTTTCTCTTCTGGATATGTGTTACCCCTTGTTCATGTCGTTTTAGTTTTTCCAGATATCTCTTTGCCTTGTGAACTCTGGTAAGCGGTTGTATTGTCAGTGGGATTTTAGTTTCTTGATTTGTGTGAGGAGTCTTCCTCGTTTCCTTCTACTTATGAAGTTGCAACGAGTCCTTTCCAACCTGCAATTAATACATTATCTGAGCAGGAAGGTGGAAGTACTGCAATGAGAAAGCTTCACGTAGCAAGCTCCTCACCTCAGTGTCCGCAGTTACTCGCTGTGCAGCACCCCTGGCATTACAGGAGTTTGTAGCTTTTTGGATGCTCCAGATTTTAAAGTGCTGTCGGAAGACAGGCCCTGGAAGCATACAAAACCACGTTTGCAATTTATTTAGGTACAAAAGCTGTTGGTCTCTGATGCTGCATTGACATTAGTGGTTTAGCTGGGATCAGTGGCAGGCTTGCAGCTGAAATGTCCTCGCTGTCTGGAGTTGCTGTGGCTTGGTATTCATCTTGAGGTGGTGGTGCTGTGCGTGACCGGGATTCCTTGCAGATAACCTAAAATGGAAGCTGCACTCCAGGAGTGCTCATGATGAGCTACAGCTGCAAATGGTATCTGGCCCATGGGGGCTCACACTAGAGCCAGGCCAAAGTTTAAAACAGACAGACAAAAAACCCCCTCAAATGCGTATAATGTCGCTGTCAAGTCCTCGGCACCAGCTGCTTTGTTCTACACATCTGCTCCTATTGCTAGTAGATGTGCTGCTACAACGCTCTAAGGTAGGTAGTACCCGAGACATGAGTTCAACGCAGCGCTTTGCATAGTCTGCTGTACCAACTACGCGTATTTGGCTGGGGTCTGGAGCACGAGCAAAAATTCAGGCACCATCCAGCTAAGATCTGAGTCGCTGGGCCTTGTTAAGACAAGAGCCACAGACCCAGATATCATTAACTTGAGTTTTACGTATGGAATGAAAATAGTATAAGAATGACCCCAAAACCACAATTTTCTGGGAACTGTTGTGTGAAACGATGGGGTTTATGTACAAATGTACCTGGCCAGGCTCTCCACAGGGTATTGAGAGGAGTGTGTCCCCCCCCGACATTTGAGAGTGAGTTCAATGGGGAGTTAAAAGTCCGGGATAAGGTGGAGGTGGGAAGGGTTGGAAAACTTTCTGAAAACTATTTCATGGAGCTTGCCTGGCATTTTTCATTTTTAAATTATGTATTTGAAACAATATTCAACACAGCTGAAGAAAGACTGAGAGAAGGGCAGCCAAGGAGGCATCCCCACAAATCTGACCAAACCTAATCAATAGCGAAGCATCCCTGACTACAGCAAATCCTTTCCTAACAGAACGAGTGCCCGATTTGGTGTTCCAAGGTAAAACGCAGATAGCGTTTGTTCTGAAATGGGAGCCTGCCAACCAGTTTACAAGGAAACGGGCCTCACTTGTCTCCCTCGGCTTCCTGGGTGCAGGGTTGGTGGCACGTCTGAGGTTACGTCTCTGGCTGAGAAGCAAACGGTGGTGTTGCACATGAAACGGTACCTTGCCAGTGCTGTGGTTGGCAGCGCCGGATGAGGCTTTAGCACATTTGCAAGCATGTTGCTTCAGGCAGCGTAAGGGGGGTTTGCAGTTAAATCCTGCAGTTGCTTGATGCTTCATGTGAGCAGGGCTCTGGGAGTGTATGGAGAAGACAGCATGCTATTGGAACAGTAGAGATTCGAAAGAGAGCATATGTTAGTCGCACATGTAATTGTATCAGTTAAATTATTAAATTATATTAACAATCAAATCTCCTTTGGATATAAGTTGATAACTGGCTTGGTTCATGAGGAAACCACCCCTCGAGCAAGGAGCAACCGAGCATCACAAATTGGTCCGTCCCTTTTTCTGGAACGCCTATGTTCAGCCACCTTGGAATCATGGCAAAACAGGTCAATTCAGCTCGGAAGGGACCTCTGGATGCATTTGATTTATGCCCCCCCCCCCCCCCCCAAGCAGGACCAGCCCTGAAGTTTGACCACGTTGCTTAAGGTGGTACCGCAGTGTGCCAGGGAGCCCAGCTGACCCGTGATTTTGATGCAAAGGCCAGACTTAGAGCTGTGAGAAGATGAACTTGGATGAAGCTCTATAGCCCGAGGTAGGCAGTGCTCATCATGGATAACGATCTCCCAGTCTTTCTCATGGGATGTTAGTGGGATTAGCCGTCTAGTTCACCAAGTTTTATGTAAGAGGAAGGCTTCTAGCTGAGATAAGATCAGCTACAGAGAGACTCGCTTGACAGAACTGAGTCTGAGTTCATTTCACGTTTTGGCTGATACCGTACAGGTCGCCTACACAGTGCCGTCCTGCTGAGAGGCCTTGCTGCATTTCTGAAACTCATGTGCCTTCCTCAGTCTCTGTTTTCCTCACCTGCAAGTTCAGTCCATTTTTATTCCTTCTGTCTTGGCTCCAGCACTCCCTAAAGCTGTTTGGGGTTTTTTTTATGCTTCACTTTTATGAATGCTGTGCTTAGGCAGTGTATGGCCAGCAAGCACACAGCTTTTGTGGATCATAACGTTCTTTATTTTCTCGATGTGGTTCATTTAGAGGCACTTTAAGGAAACATTTTCCTGCAGGTTGCTTGTGAAAGATCGCTTTGGGTCGTTTCTTTATATTCGGTTTATCCTGACTTTTACATGAAGCGCAAACATACATGGATAATACATGGAAATGGTCAAAAGGAGAAATTAAAACTGCTTGCATGTGCTTTTTGAAATGTGTTTCTGCTCTGAAAAGTAATTATGTGAATTTGACCTGGCCTCACTTAGCTCATCTCCTCCCCGGGAGTCAGGTCCGCTGACATTAGCAGACTGGTTCCTGCTGTCAGAATGGTCTTCCTGGCTGCTCTCGGAGGCTGAATGAAATTAGAGATTTTATGCATCACCAGTAGATTATTTTTTTCCCTGTAAATTCTGATTGCAGGAATACCTCAAGCACTCCTGCGCCTTCAGGATATGGTTGACAGCGCTGCACCAGCGTGACTGAGATCCTGATCAGCAAGTGAAATGACATGGAGGCCTAAGTGCACCAAAACCAGAACCAAGAGGATGCTGCTGGGGTGACCGATGGAGCAAAGCTGTGGTGAATAGGGACTGAGAATGCTTTGGCACCTATTGCAGGTAAGAATGCCGTGTGATTTCTTATGTGTCTGGATGCATGGTGCACATACATACACACACAGAATTTTTTTCCGATCCCATGAAGAATGCCAGGGACATGCGTTTGACCACATCTCTTATTTATTTTTAAAACTTGGGCGTGAGTTTGAATGTGCAAATTTAGGCTTACAAAGATCAGATTTGTCTTTTCAAAAATCAGAGGTCGTTAGAGGAACTTCCTTTTCCCCTTGAAAAACGGCCATCAGCTACCCCAGAACGGCTCCTGGCTTGGAACCGTATGACTGGAATTGTTAACTAGCGCTTAGGTTTGTATGTGAAAAGCTGATATTCTCTGCCTCTCTGAAGGAAGAGAGGCTGATGACCATTTCGGAACCAGTCCATTCCAATCTGCTCGCTGTTTCCACCCCTGGTGCTCCTCCCTTGCACATGGCGTGAACCGGCTGTCCCTAGATTTCACAAAAGAAAGATGCAGCCTCGGTGATTATCAGAAGATAGTGTGTATTCCCGTTTGCGTAGGCTCCTCCTTCATTTCAGCCTCCCTCACTTGCCTAAAGAAACTAAAATGTGTGACTTTGGAAGCACCATGATACCGGTATTCCCTCCCTGTTTATAATATATGCTCCTCTTTTCACTGAATCAGAAATACATGATCAAAAACCCAGATATTTTTTTAAGAATAACATGCAGCTGAGGGGCTTGTATTGCATAACAAACAGTAACAACAGATATGATCAGTGCTTAGATTGTAACACAGGTGCTTTTCCACAGAATAGAGACCCTGAAGTAAGTGATAAAAAGACCTTAGTAAATGGATGGTATAGAGTGGGGTGTGTCAGGCAGTATGCTGCAGGATTTATTAATGCTAATATCTGTTAAGAAAATGCATCTTTTGTTAGTCCTTCTCCACATATAGTTTCAAATCTTTCCATTGAAATCTTGCTGTAGAAATAAACCCGTTTAAAAGAATTTCCTTCTGTGGCACAGGATGCCTTAAAATTTAACCAAAAGTCAACGTAATAAGAAAATCGATCAGTTCAGTGAACACGTTTCTTTGCCTTACACTGAAATGTGCATTCTGAAAGAGCATGGCTCGTGAATTGGAGATCCGTGAAAGGAACCGACCTGCTAAAAGAATAACATTTTGGCGCAACAAGCTTATTTGCTTAACAGCTTTCTACTGCAATTAACATATGCGGCAAATGCGTTTATTTAATGTGACAGTCTGCTCAAATCACCCTCTTTCAAGAGTGGGATTATATAATCTGGAAATAGCAAAGTTACAATGAGATTAAAATTATTGAATGTCTTGTTTATCCAAAATGCCAGCAGCACTGCCTCCTCCTTCTCTCTGTACTTCATGCTGACTCGTAAATGATCTGCTTGGGCTCGGTGTCCTTAAATTAATGAACTGTCTTGAGAGCACCGGTCAGCGTAGGACTGCCGTGTGGAAGAAAAGAAACTGGAAGAAACCCTGAGGAAGACAGTTTGGGCAGCAGGAGTGCTGGAAGTATTTGGCCCCATCGGGCTTTGTGGGTTGGCATTTGCATCGGTCCTACAAGAATGAAACTAAGAAGATGCTAATGGCAAGGCATACAAAAATAAAGTGATGAGATTCATAGTCAGGGATCAGCCAGTCCCTTGGGCTTGGCTGATCATGGTTAGGCCGTGTTCAGCTGGCTCCATTGAGACCGCTCTCTCCCGAGACACACGCTGGGGACCCTCTGACCGGAGAGTTGGCTTGGGCTGAAAAAAGGGCCACAGACAGCATGGTCCACTGCCCGCTGCAGAAAACGCCACATAGGGCATCCTGAGCAGGGTCTGGCTGCAAGTCACAGCAGCTGCCCTCAGATGGGTGCTGTAAGCATGGTTTGGACTTGAACTTCTGTTTTCAGGAATCGCTACGCTGGAGAGGATGTGACCGTGCATCAGCCGAGCCCCTGCCATTGGCACTGTCCCATTCCGCACACCTCTGCGGAGGCTTGCTCCCTCCAGCCTCCTCAACGGTGTTTAAAAAATGCACACATTGTTTTTAGCTCATGCTGTGAAATAAATAAAAGGGGAGGGTGGTCTAATATCTATTAGCTAATGGGTAAACAGAAATGACTGGCCCAGCACACATCGAGGGTGGGGAATTGGCACGGACAGGGACTCGTCAGATGGCAGCCAGCAGAGCACTGCTAGCAGCAAGGAGGGTGATACAAGCCTCTCGGAGCAGCTGAGGCTTCCGAGCCCCAGGAAAAGGTCGTGGGGTTGCTGCTCCCTCACCCGGCAATTGGATGACTTTCATTTCTCTTGAGTTAATTGACTTGGCCCCCAGAGTGGCCAGTCTTTGAGCCGTTGGCTTGTTGTTTGTCCCTAAGATCATTTCTGCAGCTACTGAAGGATGTGGAAAGGAGGGGAGAAGGGTGCTGTGTGCTTCTCTGTAGGCTGGTTTGAGACACTAGAACCCTGAAGTACAGTCAAAACACAGCCTTCAAATCAGAAATCATCTATGAAAAGAGACTTCTCCCTGCAGCTGCTGAGACAGAGGAGCAGGTGAGACACAAAGCTGGTGGTGGTTCTACCCTGCATGGCCTTAAAGGGGTTCAGAGTCACAGCGCTCACGTGCACTCTCACTGCTAAGCCAAGAGACTGTCTCCAGTTTCAGTTCATTTTAGAGCTGTAATAAATTCCTCTTCCCAATGCCTCCAAACATGGGGATTGACAAAGAAAAGCTTTCGTGCCTTCTGAGTCTGGTGCTCTCTGTACCGGTACTGCCAAGGTGGTTAGCTGGTTCAGATAGTTGCGTGTCACTTTGGTTTTCCATTCTGAAGCCTACTCTGCTCTATGGCTTTTTCTTGAAATAGCAGCTACGTATTTGAGAAAAGAAAAAAGTTCATTCTGAGTATCGGTATGAGCAGCTGCTGAATATTAGAAAATAAAAAGCAAGGCCAAATGGGCAAAGGCTCTGGAGACTAGAGGGGTTAGACAACTGTATGAAAAGCAGTTGATTTTTCACTACCTTATACTTTAGAAGTATGCAAGTCAGCCCAGCGTGCATCACGGCGGTACAGGATCAGGCGGATCAGTGCACATTCTGAAACAGTCTCCTTCTGTGCATGCGTTAGCCTGCGTCAGCCCATCGCAGAATCTGTCTCCTTGCAAGAAGGTTCATAGGGCTGCAGAATGCCCCTACAGCAGCCACAGAGTAGCTCAGATCTGCTCTGAGCAGCGGAGTGCCCTCTGAGCTGATGGCAGCTTGTACTGTATAGTTTGGGCTAGAATAAGCATGCAGAAAATTTTTTAAATTATTCTGATGATTTGGGAATGGAAGTGATAAAGTACTATTTGATACAGTCGTGATTGCAGGGAATGTGAAGCGGCACACTGCTTCTAACCAAGGGAGTTTGTATGTCTTTTGTGCCCCACGTGACGCAGGAAGGCACTTCTCTGCTTTTAGTAGTTTACTGCTTTCTTACATGAAGATGATCCTCATATTAAAGTATTGGTAATTTACAAATGTCATTAAAAGAATTGGTCCAGAGTTGCTTCAGAGAGAGGTGCTGAAGATCATCAGTGTGGTCCTAAACAAGGCAGGATATAATACCCTAAAATGTTGCCCAAGGGGCTGAGCTAGCTGAATTGAAAATGAACACAGTAGTTGTTAATGAATTTGGGGATTGTGGTGCCAAGCTCTTTTTGAAACATTTGAATCTTTGGCAGTGCTGGAAAGGGAAGTAAATCAGCCGTGTTCTGGTGGTGTGGAATCTGTTTCTGGCTCACAGATTGCCTAGGGGATTACAGGAGAGAAGTCTGCAATACAGTAATGGGTAATCCTTGTTAATAGTTCAGGAATGCTCCTATAGGGTGTCGTTACCATTTGAGTAGATTATAAGATTTTTAGAGTATGAGAAACTTCTTGACCATTTTTCTTAACCCAGCTAGGAGCACAGGGCAGTACTCCAGCTGAAAGTCACGCTTTCCCCCCATGAGTAAAATGGGGGGAATTGAAGAGGGCTGCTTTGGGGACTTGCAATTCTGCTTTGTATTGGAGAACCAGACTCAGGAGTCTGTACAGGAGAGGGAAACGCGTGTGTGAAGGAGCCCATACCATTGATCCCTGATAGATGAAGCTGGGAAGATGCCGTCTGGCCAGGTTGCACTTGCACGTACAGAGAGCTAGTTCCCCTCCTGCCTCCTTGGTCCTGTTGGAAAACTTGAGAGCAGAGCTAGGCCAGGGATTCCAGACCGTAAGCCAAGGCAGGACTTGCAGTCATCTCAAAGATTTTCTGCCCGTTGGACTGTTACTGCCTTGTGCTGCTTAGTTTTGTGTCATTCCTCTTCCTCCCTCCCTCGCACGTCTCTTCACCTCAGTTTCATTCCACTTGTGCACCTCCTACCCTTTGTCTTGGTTGTCCTCTCCCGCCCTTCCTCTTTATTTATGTTGCATTGGATTGTCTCCTTTACTTAAATTATGGCAATGCTATGCTGTTTGTTTCCGTCAGCTTGTCTCTTCTGCTGGGCTGTTTTACCCCTTTTCGCAGCTGCAGAAGTTCTTATATCTGATGAGGCAGTGCTCTCTGTTGCTCTCTTTGTGCAGTGCTTGGCACGGTGTGCTCCTCTTCTTGGCTACCTCTTAGGATCCATGCCTGTAAAAGTTACAATTTCTTAACAGTAGTCATGCTTGAGGATGCCTAAGTAGGATTTTCTTCTCAGGAGCACACTGCATAAACCTTTGTAAAATTGTGAGGAACAGGGTAAGGAACCAGATCCTTTCCCTTCTCATCTGGAAAAAAAAACCCTTTTCTTTGGTTAGCACTATGCTGGCAGAAGCTCCATTTTAAACACCTTCCAAGAGCGGCTGTGAAACATCTAGAGACCACAGTATCTGTCACTTTATTTTTTCTTTCTGAGAGTCTGGGAAAGTCCTCAAGACATCCCCAACCCTGGAAAACTTCCAAGTATTCCTAAGGGAGTATCATGAGGCTTTAAGTCTGAGGCACTTCATTTTCAAATGTGGAGGAGGCTGTTTCCATTCTTGCCAGAGGATTCGGCAGTCGCTGCATCCCGTTGGGACTATCACCCATTTCAGTTTGAGGATGCAAAGCCTTCTTTCAGTGTGGTCTTTGTAATATGGGACACGCAGACGGGTATCTGGGTGACATGGAAAAAGCTTTTGCTTACAGCTAGAGGACGAAGAGAGCAACCAAAGAATTCATTTTTTAGTCCCATTCTCCCCCCATTTTAAAAATGACGGAATTGCTAACTGGTGTTGCCCGTTGCCCAAAGAACGCCGGGTCACCTCCAAGGGAGTAATGTTGTCTCTTCTACATGCTAAACTTGCAGACTCTTCAGGCTACAGCACCCGGATTTCCCTCAGGTGTGCTGAACATTTCAGGTGATGATTGACCGCTCTCCCTGATATTTGTATGATTATTAGTCTCTTCTCTGTGTGCTATTCAGCGGACAGCACTGCTCGTAAAAAGCAGATAGGAGCAAGTTGGGCTGCTGCCCCTGGTGAGTAGGAGAGAGGATGGGCTGATTGATGACCCTTGGCTGTTTTCTGATGTTGCAGTTGTTTTTTATGATGTCATTAGGAGGCTATAGCCACATTAAGGAATCCCTCATGACATCATAAAGGACTTGATATTTCACTAATGTTATTTCAGCAGAGTGGAGCTCTGGCATTTTATGGTCTTTGCTTTCCCCATAGAATTAGGAGTTGTCTAACTACAACCTGGAAGAAATGCAAAAATAGTCAAATGCCGACTTCGAAAGTTATGGTTGAAGAATGCTAATATATTTGGCTCTTTCGGAGCACACAGCACCTTTAGATGGAATACATGATGTGTTTATAAAAGATGCCATCACTGAATACATATCCTCATGCAAAGGAAGAATCAGGCGTGCCTTCCACTTTTCTTGGTGCACAGACACAAAAAAATATTTTTTCTGGACACTTTTTGGAGTAGCAGGAGAGAGAAATGGGCCGTAGGACGGCACCACGGCACCATGCGGGCTTTGGCGTAAGAAGACAGAGTCGTGGTGTAATGGTGAGATCAGGAACACGCTGACAGTGGTGCCAGAAGCTGTCACGTCCTAACGTAAGAGGGGAATGCTAAACCCGGTACTGAGAAGAGACACTAGTTTGAAGAGCTTGGTCTAGGTGGAGGAAGCACCGCGAGTGCTGTTGCCGACTGTACCGTAAGAGGGGTACGTGAGGGCGGAGGTTGGTCAGCCTTACTGAGTGTCACCTTGAGTGTGAGAGCTCAGCATCTTCAGTGCAGTAACACAAACGTTTCCCCAGGTGAAACTGCTGTTAGTTAAGGGTAGGAGGCTGGGAGAGGAAGGAGGAGGAGGTTTGCCTACCAAGGGAGAAATCAAAGTACAGTTTGCTTTACTGCAGGATGAAGAGATCCCTCTACATGGCTTTCTGTGGGTCTCTCCTGCCTTCCTAATGCACTTATTAGTATATAAATACTCGGAATGGTAACTTAATCTGTCCCTTTTTCACAGAGGACTTACCGCTCTGGTTTTACATTCATTTTCTTTGTGGTGTCTGAGAGCTCCCAAGGCAAAGGAACTTATTTTTAAGCTACATTTCTATGAATTTTGCTCTCTTCTCTCTGGTTACCCCAATATTTATGTACTAAACAGCAATAATACTATTTATTGCATTGTTTTAAGATTTTTCATTACTTCTTATCTGTGGCTTTGGAATAGTACCTGGGAAGCCAGCTAAGTGGCGGAGCACCCGAAGCCCCGCTGAACGGCAATGGGAATTGGGCCTTTACCTTGCACAGATGCTTTCAAAAATCCTTGCTGTTGACTACAAAATCCCTCCTGAAACAGGCTTTAGGCTGCTATCTGTTTTAAAAGCTGTTGCAATTTTTACCCATAATGACAGGCAGAAAACCCCAGAATCTAAAAAGACTCTGCCATATGGCTGTTAATCTGAAATGAACATGGTCTTATTTCACATAGAGGACTATACAAAATAAAAAGCTCCCTCTGAGACCCCAGCTGGATCTGCCATGGGATCCTTTTTGGCCAGAATCCATCTGCATGCTAAAAATGCAGTAAATTAGAATGATGGGGTTTTTCCCCTCCGGAGAAGCTACTGCAAGTACGAGTATGTAACACCTCAAAATTATTTTACAACCCCCAAAACAGCTAATTGGACTGTGAGACACAAGCATTTTCTGAAATACAAGCCAAAAAGTAAAAAAAAAAAATTAAAAAAAAAAATAATCAAGGCCCAAGTCTGCTAAGGGGAGGCTGTCGCGTTCGTAAAGAGGGACCGGGAGTTCAGGGCTGGGAGACGCTGTCAGGTGCCAGTGCCCTGGTGGCTGCTTCCAGTTTGTTCTGTGAGTCGGATGGGAAGCAGAGAGGCTTGTGGCTTTTCTTGATTTTCAGCATAAGGAAAATTAACTTATAAATGCATCTCTCGTTAGAGGAGATGTAGGAGAAGGCAGAAAGGCGAGCGCTGAACTCCAGAGCAGAAGGGGAAAGCTGAGGGCACAGTGGGAGTCCCTCCGTGTGCTCCACTCTGAGAAAGGACTTGGAAAGCCTTTGCCTCCCTCATCACCTTTCCTTCGTCTGGAAGCCTCGGCCTCTTCAGTGCTTTTTCAAGGCAATGAAATGAATGACGTTCCTTATGCTGAAAATCAAGAAAAGCCTTGATTTTCTTGAGTCCAGAACATATCTTTAGGAATGCTCAGTGCCACTGCTCTGCAGATAAAAAAACTGCCTAAATTCATTTATACCTAGGGCTAGTCATTTTACCCATGTTTTGCACTCTTCTCTGAAGTTCAAAGCTTTAATTATAGTTTTCTTAGCTGGTAGATTGCTTAACATTTTTAAGGAATAAATAAAACTGGCATTTTCTCCGTAGCTTACTGAAGCAGTATATTCCTTTTTGCCTTTTCTTCCAAGACCCTCCTTTTCCTAGTATGTGTCAGTCCAGGAGGAGCATAACCAAGGTTTGGGGGGGAGGGAGAACATTAAGTGACATTAAATCAAAGATAATGATCAGCTGTCAGTCAGCGAATGCACAGAGCCGGAGCAGCAGTGAGTAGGGGTCTGCCTGTCCAGCCGTACTTCAGAATCTGCAAAAGGTGTAATATTTGTCTTTAAACAACATAGTTTATTGCCAGGTGAATCTGGAATTGTAATACAAAGCTCCATTTGGAGAGTGAAAACACCTTTCCCTAGAACAGTATCTCTGATGATGCATCATTTATCCTTTCCATTTCAATGCCACAGCCTCAGCATCCAGTATTGCAGCAGGTTTTTTTTCTTCTCCTGCTTAGAAAGAAAAGTATTCTTATAATTTTGAAGGGGTTACTGTCACTGACATTATTAATAGAACTATGTTATTAAATTACTTTATACACACCATGTATAATATTTTTCCTTTTTTAATGTGCTTGACATAAGAATCTCAGTGAGGGACCCTGGTGCAGCATCTGCATTTCAAGAGGACTTCAGAAAAAAACTGTAAGGAGACCTTAATCTGTTCTAGATGGACGAGGAACGGGAATCTTTGTTTATGTTCAGTGAGGACTAAATATGTCAGCTGGCTCTGAAACCTTTTCTTATCTTATCATCACACCTTCCCAGTGTTATGTTTGGCCAGTTCCTGTCAATGAACTGGTCCTTTCAATAAAATTCTAGGATACAGAACTTTGCACTTTGTGTTGGATTTGTGCAGCCAAGCAAAAAGCTGCATGAAAAGGCCTTCTGAATACCAGAGGATAAAAAACTCCTGTTTTTTCTCCTCGGTTTCAAAAGCTTGAATTTGTTCCTGCGTAAGAGGCTGTTTGCAGGGTCTTTGTGCAAGTGAATGGCGGATCAGGTACCTCATCATGACCGTCCCTTGCAGTACCGGAGGCTATGCCACATTTGCTTCAGGCAGCCCTGCCTGCGCTTTTGGGTCCTGTCCTTAGATCTGCAGAAGGGAGGAGAGGCAGGCACAGCGTATGCATTTCAGAAGCATACCAGTCGCTCGAGCTACCTGAAATCTTGCTGAGGAGACTGTCCTTCCTCGATCCCTGTGGTCCTGAGGTCATCTCTCTCTGCCTCTCTGGCAGTGCCCTACTCATCACACTGATGCTAAGCCTGTGGCCCCTTGACAGTCACGACCCCCAAGGCAGCAGATTGCAATTCGTGTCAAGGGTGCAGAAATGTCTGAGCGCCTCCCATCCGCCAGCGTTCTGCCCGCTAGCTTGCGTGCGGTCGTGCGGGGTTGGATCTCAACAAGAGCTGCCCGTGAGTGGCACGGTCGCCGACGAGCAAGCCTACGCTCCAGAGTCTGTCCCTTGCCCTTCACCGCACTGACACAAAACTCGGGCTTTGCATCAGAAGCGAAAGGGCCCCAGGGAACGGCGGACACTGCAGCACGATCCAGTATTCTTCCCTTGCGGTCAGTGCCTCGTTTTGCCTGCAAGTAGGCTACGTACGGCTTAGGCATTGCTCACCACCCCGGCTGCTCTGTCCTCAGCTGAAGCCAGTCCCCTCTGTGTGCTGTCACCGTCAGCTGGCTGTGGTGCTGCAGGTAGATCAGGACTTCAGATAGCAGGTGAGAAGCAGGGGGACACAACCCCCCGAGGAACAAACAATTCTGCTTGTGTGCATTAACAGTGTCACGTACAGCAAAGATGAATCCAGAGGAGAGTCCTCAGAGGACATTCTGGCACTCGGCATTTCTCAGGGTCATTGGTGGCTTTGTGATTCTTTTTTTAAATGTATAAATCACTGATTAAATGTCTGTTTGCCAGGCTGCACCACCCTGGACATGCCTGGAGATGTCCCAAAGGAGGAGGTGGGAAAGGGGGAGGGGGAGAGTTGCCTGCAGCCTGGGATAGTTATCTGCTTGCTTTGAACAGAGCAACTGATCTACCTCTGGGGTTTTGCTTTCACACAAGTTCATCCAGTTCACCTACTTATACTGCTCGTTATTAATAGAATCGTTAGCAGGTTCACTCCACAGCTTGTAGGGAAGGTGTGCACATGGGTGGCACCTGAAGACAGAAAGTATCTGATTGTATCTAATACTTCTTTGGCTCATCTTCCCAGGTGTGCTGTTCTACAGATAATAAACCAGGCAGCTTCACAGAGGGAGGTACAGGCGCACCCTAGCCGTGGGCTCCGGCTGTACGCCAGCATCAGCTAACAAGTGGGGTACCCTTGCTGGTGAGGAGCTCGGGCTGTGCCTGCCGACGCAGGGGAGCAGAGGCAGGGATGCTAGGACCTGCAGAGACGGCGCAGGTGAACAGATCTGTCACTGAGCAGCAGCTCTTCAGAGGCACCTCTGTTCTCACCCAAGCGCTGACGCCGAGCCGCTTTGTTGTCTGTGGACACATCCTTCCCTTTGTGCATCCTCTTGGTCCCTGACGTCGGCCCATTTCTACGTAAGCTTATCATGGCACGACTTGCTTTCTGTAGGTGTAACGCAGCGAGACGTGGCTGCAGCACGGGTATTTTTACTTCAATGTCCTTGAGTGGACCCGCTCAGGTGCCAGCAGCTGTGCAGATGGAGCCCGTGTGTTGGAGCACAACGTCATGTAACAAAACTCAGGGCTGATGTGTGCGTATGGGGAAGGGATCCCACACGCTGTTCCTGAGGACAGGCTGCCCTGGGTCGCAGCGTGTGCGAGGAGGAGGAGGAGGTCTGTCGTGGAGCTGAGCGCTGTGGGCTGAGCTCTCTGCCCTGTGATACGTTCTGCGGCATCTGTGGTCTTCCTCTGGCAGCGAGGCTGAGCACTGACGCTGAGAGGTCAGGTCCAAGATTTCACCTGGAGGCAGCCGAGAGAAGAACAGAAAGGAAACAGAGGGAAGAAGGTCTCCTAAAACAGTCGCCCGCCTCTCTCAATGTTATGTGCAATGGTACGTGGACTTCTTCGACTGGATTCCGCTTGCAACCTGCTGCACTACGTCTAGAAATGAGCTTGTAAGGGTGAGCAGTTCATTATTACTGAACGCTCCATTCTGCCCTCACATGCAGATAGTGATCTTGATTTAGCTGTTCAGCCATGGATGCCTTTGAACTCAGACCTAGCAGAGAGGGCTGAATCTTTTCCATCTGATTCATATCCAGAGCTTCTGCTATTTACTCAAGCCTCTCGGGTGGAGACATTGGGCTGGAGAGCTTGTGGGAACAACTCCCTTCAAGTTTGAGCTGCAATCTGAAAGCTGTGGTGTAGGAAGAAAAACAGGGTAACCAGCCTGTCTTCAAAGTGAGCCTTTCTTCTCCCCAGAGCAAGTGTAGTTCTGACCCTATTTAACACCAGCTCTCTCACGCAGAATGAAGGGTTAGCGCATGCAGTGTTTCAGGCTCGTGGAAGAACGGCTCTGCCTGAGCGGAGCAGGTA
Source organism: Nipponia nippon (assembly GCF_047370975.1). Lineage (NCBI taxonomy): Eukaryota > Metazoa > Chordata > Aves > Pelecaniformes > Threskiornithidae > Nipponia > Nipponia nippon. Next base: position 3,816,285 of record NW_028262340.1, read on the forward strand.
CATGTGTTTAATAAGCACTTTCTTCAGTACAATTACTGTAAGGGTGGCAAGTGATTTTTTTTTTTTTTTTTTTGGCATCTGGACTGCCAAGTTTTCATGGCAGTCTTGACATTTTTGCAATGCTAGCTTTAGCAGTAACGTGCTCCATGCACCGAGTGACCCTTCAGCAAGTTAATGCTTCCAGATCTACCTCCGAGTGAGCTGGCTGGAGACCTCTGGCCGGAGCAGCACTGTTTTAGCTTGTCAAGATGGCTTCATTAGAATTTTCATTGCAAATTTAGTGCATGAAATAAGTTTGGCTTCCAGCCTGGTGACTTGTCTCAGTCACCTATGCTTTTAGCCTGTGTTCAGGATGAGCAAGAATGTCTTACTCAGTGGTAATCATGTCATCTTGGGTTTTTAAACCTCGCCTTTATTCCTGGCAAACCAACACCTAATTAGTTTGATCGTATTAAATGCACTGGATATTTATGTGTTATCAGTTATTAATGTACATTCCTGATATAAGATTCGATTTGACTGGAACAAAGCACCTTTTACACTCTAGATGGAACAGGCATTACTTTGCTTAACTGCTGGGCAGATGGTGGCCTGATAGTCAGTCGTCCGCCCCTAGAAAGCATTGCACTAGTGGACCAGTTGCTTGGGCAATGCCTTTTTGTGCCCGGTAGTCAAGGACTGCCAGCTGTTGGGATATCGTCCTCCCACATCTCTGGCCATGAGTTTAGAAGGCATCGTGGGAGCTCTTCGGACTCACTGTATTGTATAGATTTGAGGACTATGGTTGTAACAGCCATGAACAGGGTAAAAAAACAAGAAGGCAGCTCGCACAGATTAACGGCCCTGTTGTGTAGGCCAAAAAACCTGCTTAGAACAGATGCAGCACAGGGGCCGTTTGCTAAATGTTCACGGCAACCGGCGGAGCGGAGCTGTAGCGCAGGGCTGCAGAGAGGACTCCACGAGCAGGGGTTCAGGAGCAACTCGGGACATAAGGCAAGTCCCCCGTCCGGTGGGATTCCTTAGTGCACCTGGAGGTATAAGAGTAATAGGAGCGTTCCGTAAAAGGCAGGAGCTCGACCAGATAAACTTTGCAATAAAACAAATATTAAAGCTTATTTCTAGTGCCGTGCTCTCCTTTCTATTTGTGAAACCCTGACATATTTATCTTTTATTTAGAAATTATTAGTCCCAAACTGGGCTCAGATGCTTCATCTCCTTTTTGAATCATGAGCAAGAAAAAACAGTAGAGCAACGATACCCCTGGAGTGATGGCTTTACGTCTTTAATTAATTTATGAGCATTTCCAGGGACTCCCTACTACAGCACCTGAATGCCTGGAAATCCTGCATTTTAAGAGTTTTTCTGTTTGATATTTTGTTTCTTCCTGCTAATGCGGGTCTCATGTTTCCAACCCTGTAGCGTTCAGTACATAGAACAGCAGTATTAGTAAGTCTTAGTGTGTATTATGTTAAATAAAATTGAATTAATTTCTCCTGAATTGTTTGTTGGTGATGTTTGTCTTGTTCTGATGAGATGCTCGCTGACAGCGGGGTTAGAGGCCCCTATTTGTGGCTTCCCCTGTTGTGTGTGAGGCCTCACCTTTCCCTTGTTTTCTGTTACAGCAATGACCCACGCATCGATGTCTTTTCCTTCAACCTGGTATTACAGGGGCTGAGTTTCTCTTGAGCTACCTTTAGTTTTCGGAGGCTTCCAGGAAGCGGTGGTAGATACGGCGTCAGAGGTATCCAAATCCAGCCTGTTTCAAATCTGAATGGCGCTCCTCTTTGGCAGGTGTGAAAGAGGTGGAAAACTCCTGAATTAGCATTTGCTGTTTGTCAGTGCTGCGGTCCCTGACAGAATCAGACTCGTATTGGCTCTTTTGCTCCCTCCCTCTTAATTAATTTTGCCTGTGCTGAGCAAGCGGGCTCCAGCAGGCTCACTGCCGTGGACCGATTTCCCCATCTCCCTTTGATGTGTCTCCGGAGAGGGGCAGGGCACACCGGAGAAACTCATCAGAGAGACCTGCTATTGCTTATTTTCATGCTGCCTTGGGCAGAGCTCTTCTCTGTCCTCTACTCTTACATTATTTCTCTTTCAACAGCAACTACGTTGTCATAATACAGCAGACGTTTCTGAGCTGCGGGAAGCCTGGGGCCCATTTGCTCCATCGCTGCGGCAGGAGTCAGTGCACGCAGAGCACCCAGGACAGTGTCGGAAACCAAAAGGCTGGGCCCGGCTTTCAGAGGCGCTCGGCACCCTTGTCCCTGGAGACTGTGCAAGTCCACAGTTAAGTGCTGGTGCCGGACCGCTTGCTGCTCTGGCTTAGGCCAGCGTGCCTCTCTGCCCGCCCCAAGGAGGCTCGTCCCCCGCTGAGAGAAGTTTCCTTCTCTCCCATGGTCGACGTCTTGCTCTGCGCAGGAGCCGCCGAGCTGCCCTCGTACAGTCCTGCCCCGCCGCCGCGGCCGGGGCGGCTCTCCCTCCCGGGCCTCCTGCCCTGGCCCGGCCAGCCCGTGGCAGGCGGTGGCCGCTTCCCCGCCGTGCGGCGCAGGAGCTGGCAGCGGTCGGAGGGACAGGGTCGAGGAGAGGAGGCCACGTCGGCCAGGGAGAGCAGAGGGCTGCGGAGGAGGAGGAGGAGGGAGGGTGCTCGCAGCTGGCGCTGGGGACCTGCGAGGGCCGCTGCTTCCGAGCTGGCGTTTTCCGTGGGGCTGTCGGGGAGTCTGCCGAGAGCTGGCCGCTGACACGGGGGAACGGAAGAGCTTTGGGAAACGTCGATGCCTGCCTCTACGTGTGCGACTGCGTGCGTACAGAGCAGACGCCAATCTGCCATGGCGTGTGTAAGGCTCGAGTCAGAGCCGTGGGGCGCTTGTTTTCACTGCACCAAAACAAGTAATCACAGCTCTTCACTTTTTGCCATATTTTCTCTGTCTCACTCTTTTCTTCTTTTTTTTTTTTAAATATTGCCAAGTAAATGTTAGATTTCAAATGCCCTCATTATTTAGATTTATTCATGAGATTCCCACTTGATATTTCTGTATCGTAAAAACAGTTTGTGAGTACTTCATAGTAAAATTTTTATATGAACTTCTGAAATTTACTTTGTATTAATTAATTATTTAACTTTTGCCTGTTCCATGACTGGACAGAGGAATGCAAGTCAGCAGCCCAATACGAAGTGCAAATGCCAATTCTTTGCCAAATACTCGGCTCAGAACTTGGTGACAGTACATGAATTAATTCTCTTACTCCCACTCTCTTATTCCCACTTACAGTATATGAAAACCTTTTTTGCAGATCTTGGCTCAGATATCTGCAGATAAACAAATATGCCCCAAAACTAGACTTGATCTGATTGTAAAACTGGTCTTTAAATTCGAGTAAATAGTGGACAAATAATTTTGTGCTATCCGGTCAGCACTAGTCTTGAGTGGACAATCCTTAAGAATGGAAAATTCAGCAGTGTAGACAGGTAACAACACTCTGAATTTCTGATTTAAAATTTGTTTGGCAAAGAAAGCCCAGGGAGCACCCTCCCATCACCACAGTGGTCTCCTTCAAACCAAATTCCTGAGTTCCCTACTGGGCATTTATCACCTGAATTATAAAACCACAAGCCCTCCTCGCCGCAGTGTCTTCAGCTTTCTCGGCACTCAGAGCATCGTTTCCCGTACGTAACCACTGCACCGCTCCTCTGCCTCGCCGGCGTCTGCGGGCCCACGTGCCTGGGAAGGTCAGCTGCTCTCGCAGCCCCACGCCACGTTCTTCCTTTCAGATACCACATTTCATTTCACGGTTTATACCTTTTCCTAGCATCCATCTGCCGGGCTGTGACGCAAACAAGGATTTCTCTCTGCCCCGTGTTTCCCACATTTGACTTGCGTGCTGCTTGTTTCAGTCGCTCTTTCACACTCTGCGGTGGCAAAAGGCCAAAATAAGCTTGTAGCAGCCCGAGTTCTGCGTTGGCCAAGGAAATTAGCACAGCACTTCTGTGCAGCGGGATTCTGTGGCAAAAAAAAAAAGCACTCTTTTGCTTTTGTCTTGGTGGCAAGGTGGCAGTGAGCCGTGATCTGGCCTTTCTTCTTTGGAGGCCTGGATTCAAACTCTGCCAGCAACCCCAGTCGGAGAACTGCGGGCCAGTTGGTCCTCATGGGTGGTTTTGTCTAAGGGGCAGCAGGGCAGAAGCAGGGACGGGAGACAGGGACGAAGGGGAGCCGCTCTGCTGGGGCGATGCCCGGTCAGGTCTCGCTCCAGGGCCGGGCAGCTCGGCCGTACGCACCGGCTGCCCCTCTGAGCACAGCACGGCGCGGGGCGTCTCCCCCGGCTTTGCCGATCCTTGGCAGCGTCTGTGGGTTGAAGTTTGGGGTCCGCGAGGACAGAGCAGGGTTGCTGAGGTTTCCTGCCTCCTTCTCGCAGCTCCGCAGCCGATGGCTTTGCACGCAGGTGGGGCAGAGGACGGGTGAAGCTCCTGAAGTGGGACAACATGGCGGCTGCTGGCCTCTCCGTTTTCTGCAGGGCTGGGGCTGGACAGCCGTGCTCACCAGGGGCTGCTTGTTCTTCCAGTCCCATCACCAGAGACAGCTGCCCTGCTCTGGGCGCAGCACTAAAAAGGGCAACAAAGGATAAAAATCCTTTCTTTGGTGAATATTTTCAAGGTTCTTTCAAAAAAATATAAGTTAGAGAGCTGGAACTGCTTTTGAAGTGTCCCAGTGCACCCTCCTTTCCAAAATGTGAATTGGCGATAGGTGCCCAAGCAGGTCTGCAGCGACTGCTGCTGCTGGGGCACGTGCGGGCGAGCAAGGAGGCCCTGTGCCGCGCGTGATGGGCCCTGTGTGGTGCAGGGGAGGCTTCCCTCTGTTTTTCTCTAGTGAATAGTACAATAAATATGCTCCCTGACCTCGTTAGTGCGCAGGCTGGAGTACCCTGAGGCTTTGCCATAGTATACGCTTCTCTTGTCTTTTTAATTGACCTGCCAATTGTATATTTTGGTGAAAGAACTAGAGGCAAACAAGCCACAAATCTGGTGAAGGACAATGGGCACTGAAGCCACATTTGCTAAAGCACATATTACCTCACCTTTTGCTATTTCTTTCTGGTGTTTATAAGCCTTTCTATGGGGTTTCTATATCTACTGCAGCTGTGGGAATTCCCATATTCTTATCCTGCTTTCAGTTTGTTCCTCTCATCTGGCCAGGCCTGCGACTACACCTCTTTACCTGGTCTCTAAGGAATAATAGTTGAGTGCCCCTGCTTTGGGCGCACCCCAGCAGGGCCCTGCGGTGTATCCAGCTAGCATGTGCTGGGTGGAATATTTATTCTGACCTTGGAGAACTGGCAAGAAACAAGCTGGGAGTGGGCACTGGGCCCCAGAACAGTGTAGCCTACAAAAGCAAGTCTCACATGGCTCTCGCTGCATCCCCAGATCTTGTTCTCCTCCTCACGCTTGCTGTGGGCCCAGCCACAAAATATTTTCCTCGGTTCCCATCAGTATTAGTTTTGCAAGAAGAGCTAAGAAAGCAGACAGGGGAGAGCAAAGAAGGTGAGGAGCTGGGGGAAAGTGGATCAGGGAGTTGGGCAGGGAAGTCCGAGGAGAGCTGGGTCCTTGCTCTTGTTGCAAGATGTTCGTTTGTGACCGACCCTTTTGGCAGCTCTGAACCATTGCGAGGAAGCCTATGGCAAAAACAGCTCAGTGATTGCTGGCCATCTGCTATCAAAAAAATCTAAAGTGGTGGAATGACTTCAAGAACATGGGACGTTTTTGCTCCAACTGATCTTTTACTGAATCCGCCGGAGGCCATGTAAGAGCTGCTTCTCCAGCTAAAAGCTATTATTTGCTGTGCTTAAATGTTACCTACCTATGTAGGTGCAGAGAACGTGTTGGATGCCTTCCTGCTGGGGTGGGAGCTCCAGGCCCTGCCGCCCAGCGCCGAGGTGCTCAGCGATGCAGCGTGGTGCGCGCTCGCTGGTGAGCATCCTCGGCAGTATTGGTGTGCTGAAGGCACGGGGGCTGCGCTCCCCTGTGTGCTATGGTTTGGAGGTGAACTAGTTCACTGTGCAAAGTGAAATCTTGTACTTCATGAGGATGATGCAGCCCTGTATCTGTAGAGATCCTGTCTTGGAGAGCTCATGTTTAAAATCACAGGCAAATGGATCATTACCTGGTTTAATTATGTAAGTCTGCTGTGGCAGTTACTCAGACTTTTTGCAAGGCAACAATAGAACCATAAAACTGGCTATCAAAGATCACTTCTAATAGAAAGAAAAGCCTGTTGGTTACTCTTTCCTTAGAGTGGCTGGTGCTTTGCTCAAGCCCCAGCTAGCCCAGAGCTCGGGGGAGGAGGCAGGTCAGCCTGCATCATTCCACAGTCAGAGAACAGGCTGGAACTTTCTGGATGCCACAAGCCATACTGAGAAGACAGAAAAGATGGCCAGGCTATAGAGGGCAGCTAAAAGAGATCTTTTTAACGGGTTCTTGTTCCCAGTCCCCACGAGGATCCAGCTGAAGGGCATCCAGGTCAACCAGGAACTTCTAGCAGGTGCAAACAGAGCCATGGGTTTTGATCTCCCGGCACTGATGTGATCCACATGTGCACGTACAGATGCCTTGGTGCCACATACGGATCATGAGAGCCAGCCTCTGTAGATGTTGGCAGCAAGGTAAGCTTTTCTTAGTTAAGAAGAACCTGTAGAAGACCCACCCCGCACCCGTACAGACTCCAGAACCTTCCAGCACTGCGTGGGAGATCGGGTTGCTCTGCGGCCAGTCTGAAGTACAAAACGTGTTGTACTTGAGCGTTCAGGGAAGGGGAGTGATTCTGACAACGTTGTATGGGAAGAATACTCGCCCAGACCACTGCTCTGGGCTCTGCTGGTCAGGTAAACTGGATGTATTGATAAGCTTCAGTTTGTCTCAGGATATTTATCTGAGGTAAGGACTTGATCTTGCTGTTCAGTATTTTCCCCCTGGTTCTCTCAGGCCAGTGTCTGACCAAAGTTCCCAAAGCCGTGAAGGTCCGTTTAGCTGAACAGATCATCAGGGCAGCGTTAAAGGGTTAATCACCGGTCAGGCTTAATATAGATCAATCTTAATACGACTATTTTGATAAAAAAATGTCAGTGTCTCTGTCCTGGCATGCACCCTCTGATCCACATCTCAGAATTTTGTACAGCTATCCGTAGGCGAGCGGAGTTCCTCTGTGAGAATATTAGAGGTATAACTTTGCAGGGCCAACATGCAAGTATGTTATGTATAGTGCCTTTCCTAGGGTGCAAGCTGTCGTGCCACATTTCCTTGAGATGTTGTACCGTGGAATGCTTCTTCCTTTACAAGTAGAATATACTTGAACTCTAAAATCCAGCCTACCAAATGGTGTGGTATATTAGAGAAAGTGATGCCGGTCCCTTGCCCTTCGCGATGGCAACTCTGAACACAAAGTGGGGCGTTCTGTCTATTCGGTGCTGTGTGTACAGCTGGGTATTTCACAGATTATTTTACAGACTTCACAAAAAACACTCAAGAATCACTCACCTGTCGTGGGGTTCATCCTGCGGTTGTGACTTGCCACAGGAAAATCTTTCTGTTATCATCTGCGTAATATCACTGGCAGCTTGTATTGGCCAAGTGTGTCTCTTCTGGAGTGAATGCTTCTGTTCTTGCTAAAAGAACACCAAGCATTGATGTGATTTAGGTCTTTCCCTGCCTGTTTGGTTGGCAAGAAGCTGCAGAGGTGCTCGGATGACCATAGAAACAGCCTACAGGAAAAATCTTGGGATTTTTTAGTGAATTGCCCCAGAGCGCACATTTTCAAAAGCTAGTTTCTGGACTACGTTGAGGCAGAAGCTCGCAGCGAAAGATCTGACTCCTCAATTGCTGTTCCTGCTCTCTGCCATCCATCTCGTTCTTCGTGGGAGCTCTCGATACTTGAGCTGCAAGCATGCCATACTTTAGTTCAATACAAGGACCTTCCAGCTTAAGCACAGACATTGTCCAGTTTTCATTTTAAAATGAAAGAGAATTTAATTTGCACATCAAATATAACATTCTGCACAGCTACTACTTGGGTAGTAGGGAAGGGAAAGAAAGGGCAACAAAGTCTGCGTGGTACAGATTGCTTGAGTCATGAATATTCATCATCAAAATGAGAAGACCTGGAGTTTTCATAGCAACTCCACCCACCGAACTGAAATAACTGTTACAGCCTTTGCCTATAAAATGCCACATGAAATGGATAGAAAATGTGCAAAGCGGCTATTTTCCACTCTGTGAATTTAGTGGACAGAAACAAGAGGTCTCCGGCAGCAAAAAGCAGCTCTCGGTCTTGTGATCGAATATCTTTTAGCAAACACTGAACACGGAGAGCGTGCGTGATCGGGACTTTCATTGCCATTGCCTGCACCCGGGCGCCATACTCACGAGCACCACGGGGGCCCTCCAGCACTGACTTCTCCTGGGGCCGACTTGTTTTATACGACTGTAGTAATCCCCTCCTGCTAGCTCTGCGTGCTTTCCATGTCAGGTCTCTTGTATCAAAACGCCTAGAAATCCTTCACTGCTGGTTTTAATTACAAGCGTGTTAGCTGCTTCTCTCCATATAATTACTAAAATGAATGGGGAACGCAGAGATGAGAGTGTAAATGCTCTTCACACAGAAATGTAATTACGTCTGCGGGCATCTTTCCAACTGCTCCGTATGCTATGTAAAGTTTTGTGTACGTATGTATGAGCTAATGAGGATATTTATGTTTTCCCTTCTTAACTTCACAATGGATTAATTTCAGACATATTTTATAAGGTATTTGTGATTGTGAGGTAGACAGATCAGTCAGTATCTCCTTCGGGTACAGCCGTATCTGCCTCCGAAACCAAAGAGATGACATGATTATTCCAGTGTATGTGCACTACAGGCAAATATCTGATCTCAGGTGCTGCTCATCTTCTGAGGTCAGTCTGAGCGCAGAGAGCCTTTGAGCGGCCTCCCGAGAGGTGGGACATTAGGGAAACACCTGTGTGTTGGTGCGGTGAGGCCTTGCCTTCGCTGTGAAATCAAGTCAAGTTGTCCACACCTGAGTTTCTTCTCCCTCACCGGAATAAAAGCAGCTGCATTTAGCAACTTGGTGTCTTTGTCCTGAGGCTGGCTAAGCTGTTTTGTGAGCTGCTGTTAACTCTTCTTAGTCCTTTTGGGATGCGTGATAGGACTCGGAAGAAAAGCCTGGAATATGATGGTACGTGAGTGGACCAAGCTTGCGTCCGTGTGGTAGAGTGATTATAATAGCCTCTGAGAAATTGTACTTAGTTGAGCTTTACCCCGTGTCTCCTGCTAAGGTTAATAAGCTCAACCGTGCGCTGTTGCATCCAAGCTAAAGAGGTGCTGGTATGGAGAGCACTGGCTGAAGGAATGGATTCGTAGTGTGGCTAAATTTATATAGCTGCTGGTTTAGGATCTGCCACTGCGTGCTACCTCTCCAGTTACTACAGAAGGTCAGGCAGAGGTGGTCGTTACCTCCACTGCACTCGTGAGAATCGGCATTGGAAATAGGCTGCTGCCCTCCTTGGGGAGGATGGAAGCGTGGGATCGCTGGGAGCAGCTTCTCATCCGGCTGCTGCTGCTAGGGAGGGCAAAGGAAGGGAAACCTAGAATGCTCCCGTGCGTTTCTCAGCGGTAGCTACTATGGCAGTTGCCTGGTAGGAGAACAAAGGTGCATGAATTGTAGAATTAACAAAGCAAAAAAAAAAATTTTTTTCTTTGAGATTTATCAAAAAAAAAAATTGAGTAAATACTTTAGGGGGGAAAAAAATCACAGATGCATGTGAAAAAAAGGCTTTCTTAGCTGTGTTTGACTTATATTTACATAATTTTTGCAATCCTTTTTTGAGTAGGAATTTTTACATGAAAAAAGTCTTTATTCCATGTTCAATACTTGCAAAAGTGAAGCCGAAATATCTTTTCAGGAAGCATTGGAACCTGAAAGCCTTTGATGCACAGTAGCTTACAGAGAGCTGGGGATCAGGAATGATGCCACGTGGCTCGCGTGATCCCAATGGCAACGTCCCTTGTGGACCAGAGAGTAAATATAACCCGCAGAGGCTGTCACAGCATTGTCAGAAATACTAAACAGCTTGTAGGTAGGTGTGTCTGTCTAAATCCTACAAACTGGGATGAAGAAAAGTGCGTGCATCAGATATGTTATTGCTAGGAGTCATTTTAATAGTTTTTTTAAAGAAATAACAACTGTCTTTTTACCGAGTGGATTCAAATATCCTTACACAAGCAATGCTGAAATAAATGCAAGATACAGTTCAACTTTGGGGACCATAAAATCACAAATCATTTTTATCACTCAAGAGAGAAAGTGAAATCTAGCTTCAGTGCAGTCAGTAGCAAATTTCTTTTTGCTATGCCACTATTTGAGGAGGCTCTCAAATAGCAAAGATATTTGGTTGTGCACATAGGGAACATTCCAGTGGTATTGTACTTAGGAAAATATTCCAGAACTTCATATACAGTAACGTTCTTTTTGAAGAGAGGAATATTTGAAGCATATTCCATTTGAGTGGAAATCAAATAAAAAAACAACTTCATTTTTCAAAAAGGCACTATAAGATGCATGATAATGTATCAAAAAACGGGCAAAATATGCTTAATAAAATACAGGAAGTCGCTACCATAATGCAACTAAGATTTTTTTCAGTCAAATGTGCTGTTTGTGCTGCCTCTGTTTTCCATGCTAGAAATCTTTGTTTTTCATTTGCGACCTAATTTTTGGTTTATGTCATGACTCCTCAGGAGTATCAAGAGGAAGTTTTTATGCGAGACAGTGGTTTCTGAGATTTGTGTGACAAGCCTGGGTAAAATTCAAATGACTCTGTGATTTAATCCATTTGGAGCTGTTGCACTAAATCACTGTAGCTGTTGCTGACATACCAGCCCACAGAAACCTGGAAGCTGATGATATAAGTTTATCTGCGTATCTACAGGTGAAAACTCAGGCAGCCTTGAATTGCAGTGAGAAGTGTTTGCCTCTGTTCTGAATACATTTGGGGAATGAGCAGGGTCTGCTTCTCTGAGCACTCTGCGAGAAGGCTTTTCCCCCTGCAATAATTTGTCCTCAAGGTCATCCTATCTTTCAGAATATACAGTAGGAACTTTCCCTTTTATTCCCAGTGACGCTGGGAATAAGGGAATAAGGCCGCTACCTTATTTATTCAAGAAACACAGATCAGGGAGCTGAAAATATTCATAAATTACCTATTGCTAAAGCAAGCATCCACTTGACAAATTTGCAGCTGGCGTCAGCCTCCTGCAATGGAGGCTGTAGTCGGGAGCTTGAGTTTCCCGCAGTCATCCTACCCGCGTGCCCTCCTGTTTGCAGAAACCACTGACTTTCTGGGCGAGGACTCTGCTTACAGGTAGAAGGAACTAGAGAACGACGGAGGCTTTAGTCATCTGTATAAACCCTTTTGATATGGCTTTGGGAAAGTGAGCAGTAGCATTAACCTTCCGCCGTTCTGATGCCAATTCTACATCTGCTGTTACTTCATTTATAAACTCTGAGGTCTCAGCCGTACCCCTTTAAGCTGATTGAATGTGTTATGGAACAACTGCAAGATCAACAGTGTCTAGCATTGCAAGTAAGGGTATGAATGGTGAGAAATCGTTCATAGAAGCTAAGTTTGAGAACATTAGAATACAACAGAAGATCAGATCAAACAAGATATGTCACTTTCTAAATGAAGAAAGAAAAGTTAGAGTTTTCCATTCTTGGTTTTCTTCTCAAGAAAGCAATTTTTAACAAGTCCCGCGAGGAATTGGGCACAAAGGTTAGGGCCTCTAGCTTGTAAGTCAATATGAAACGGGTATGAAGACTCAGAGTGGCAGAGCAGCACACGCAGGCGAATCGTCCTGACCCCTGTTCTGGCCAGAGAATCTTTCACTTGTCCGATCAAGGTGTATTGCGTTTTCAGTTACGGTGTTGTTTCAGGGGGTATCGGAATAGCATTGCTCAAGCTGCTCCTTTTCAGGGGAGCGTGTGACTGAGCATCGCTACCACCATGGCTGGCCTCTGGCAGCCTCCCCGGAGCCCCCAGGGACGAGGACCATGCTCCCTCCTCTCCCCTGGGACAGAAGGACGCGATTGCGCCGCATGTCTGTCCGTGCTGCCTGTTTCCCTGTGGGCAAAGAGGCGGTTTTGGATCCAGAGTTGTCAGGCTGACGCCTGATGCACCTTTCGGCATCCATTACAGTGACTTAAAAATTCATAAAATGAAGCAAAGAGGAAAAGCTGTGTTTCATCCAGATCATCTGCCGAGGGAGGCTCTGTCCCAGTGGGGTTTAGCTCCCATTTGGCTTTGGGTTACCCTCTGAGGTTAGGAACACGTTGTATGGATGTTGTGACTAGGAAATGGAGGTTTGGGGGGTCCCTGTAAGTCACCAGCTCTGGATTCAGGAGCTTGGCTTGCAGCGTTTCCCTGCCACGCAGGATTATGCACAGGAAGCTTTTGGCTGGAAGGAATACGGTGTGATGTTAAGGTTCTGTTCTGTTCTTGAGTATATCCTTTCTGGCAGCTGCACTGAAGTGCAGCTATTGAGCTTCCCACCTCGTGCCAGGATCTCGGCCGTTCCTTCCAGCACAGAGGAGAGAACTGCAGAGATGGTTCTACTCGTTAAACATCTTTTTCTCTTTAAATCCATTTTCATAATGTTATTTTTGGATGAACCAATAAATAAAGGACTCTATTATGATAAACGGAGTACTTGCGGCAGCTATAACGCACAAATTAAAGTTGGAGCAGGAGGTTTGAAATGTTTCCATATTTCATAATGAAGCTTTAGTCAGTTCTGTCATCACTGTGCTGAGCCAGATAATGTCTGGGAAGAAACACCTGAGAGCTTCCCTGTCCTGTTTTGGGATAGAGGAGAGGGGGGTGCCAAGTTTGAGCAGGTGGAGGAAAGTTCTTGCTGTTAAGACATTCCTGAGAGTGAGTGCATGCGAGGCGAGCGCGGCCCAGGCGTGGTGCTCCTGAGAGGTTCCGGACGCAGTTGCGGTGCATAGGCAATGGCCATTACATCATGTGGAGGGCAGCTGGGGAATGAAACTGGTGTTTGGACTGGGAGTGTTTCCAAAACAATACCGAGTTCTTTCCCTTTGTCCTCTCAGTTATACCACCTGTGTGCCTGGGAAAGGCAAAGCCTGTGGAAAGACTCCAGTAAATTGTAGGTGTGGATTGAAATGCCTGGAGAGCACAGGGAGGATAGGCAGTGCCAACCCTAGCCACTACCTTATTAAATTTAAGATGAAAGGCCTCAACCCCCTTGCAGTCTCTCTTCAGACAGCCCCAGATTAAAATTTCCAGAACCCTGCAAGCTACTCTGCTTTGCTCAGGAAAGTTAGTAATGTTTTCAAATACCTGCCTTATGGTGAAGGGACCCCTGGCAGACGGAGGTGGTCGGAAATGGATGCCAAATCAGGAGTGAACCGATTTCAGGATGGCACAGCTTCTTCCAAGTGTGAAGTGCCTGTCAGGATCTCTCTTGCATGCCCTGCAGAACTGGCAAGGAAAGGGAAAACCCAACCTCTGACTTTTTTCTTTGTGTCAGTGGATATCCTGCTCAAATGCGCACAATTTTTTCTTGCTTCCCTTTTCTTAAGTTCATCAGCTGCTATTCAAAAGCCACATCTCCTTCTCAAGAGTCTCCACCGTGCAGCTTCCCTAGAAATTCCCACATTATTGCACTACTGTATGCTTCTGCTGTAATTCCCGTCTCAGATGAGCTCTGCTGAAACAGGACCACAATCAGAACAGAAGGACTTTTTTTTTCAAGGAAGACCATTTCTTTAAGCTGGGAGGAGTAAGAAGGTGAATTTGGTGGTGTTTTCCTCCCAGCCCCTTTGCACTGGCCTCTTGCGGCAGCCCACCACCAGAAGGAGAGCACAAGGCAGAGCAGCCCCGAGGGTATTTCATCCTTCAAAGGCTCTCGCATGTCATCTCCCCGCTCCAATCAGCATCCGAGCGAACGCGTATTTGCCATTCTAGGGTAGTCGAGGCCCAGGTCTCTCTCAGTAGGTAGTAGCTGATGAGGGGCAAGTTTGCTAATGAGCAAGCTGATTGGTCTACTTCTTAGAAACACTTCGTAAGCTAATTGTAGAGTTCTGAGGTAATGGTTTATTTCTGCCAGATAAAATAATCTCCTCTCTGGCATGGATTTGAGGTGATCCACCTCAGTTGTATCCTACATTGAGAAGGGAGGGCCAGGAGGCGGGAGGGGTGCCTCTACCCGAGACTCGGTGTAAGGGGGCCGAACGGTGCGAGAACATCCTCCGCAGCATGGGAACAAGTTCTTGATCAGACCTGCTCACCCCAGGCCCTGGGCAGACGCTGCCCTCCAAGTGTTACCTCTCCTGGAACAACGCTCCAAAGAGGCGAAAAAAGCATCTGGTGATCCTTTTCCCAGGGAGTATTAGGAGATTCTCTCCCATGTGGCAGTTGTGTGAGCTGTTAAAAAAGCACTAGTGTTTTTCTAGAAAAAACAAAATATCTGAGCTCTTAGGCAGTGTAATGGAAGACTGTGTCATGGCCAGGCTCCCATTTCTGGGTTCGGTTCTCCTACCCTGGCTTTGTATGTGCAAGGGAAGCTCTTTTAAGAAAATCTCTCTGCTGCTCTTCTTGCAAGGAGATTTGATTTTAAAAAATAATTTTAATTAAAAGTGGAATAAACTAGATAGAAGAAATCTAGTGCCTCCCCTGCCTGCTGTGCCTCCCAGACCTGAGATCATTCTCACTTGAGTGGCTGGTTGGGTATTTTTGCTCCCCGTGGTGCAAAATGCATTTTCTCTTCTGCTCTGTCTGACAATGTATTTGCATCTCGTGCTAAACAAGTGAAACAAAGCCCTCTTTGAAGTGCATAAAGCCATTTATTTCAAAGGGGAGGCACGGAGTGTGGCATGTTGGCAGTGCGCTTGGCTTGAATTTATCTTGAAATGCTGAGATGTCTTTTGTGTGTTTTTATAATTACATCATTAGCACCTTTAAAGTCTCTTTCACTATCTTCCACATGTTCTGGGTAGAAATTCGGAGACGGGGAGGTGTACCTGAGTGAATGGAAGAAAGTCGGGCACACTTCGCAGGCCAATTTTCTCGGCCCATTTGACCAGCGGTAGCAGCCAGCCCTTTGGAAGGCAGAGCCATCTACTAAGCCTGCTTCACCCACAAGCACCACGTGCTTTTCCCGCAGGCTATTTCTTATACATACATAAGGGAAACTCCCTTAAAACAGTCACTTCCTTAACCTTCTTTAAGGCCCTCTGAAGCCTCATCTTTGATGCCTGCAGATCCCTGCCAGCTGGCAATGCCTGGCTGTTGCTGAGCAGAGTTCTGCTTAATGTGCATAATGCTGCTTGCTTTTCCACTTCCTCCTCCTCCCTCCCCTCCAGTTCGTCTCCTCCACCTGCTGCATCTTGTTCTAATCTGGTTTGTGAGCACTTTGGGGCAGGGACTGGCTGATTTATAGCGTGTCTGCATGGCCCCTAGCACAAGGTAAAAGCTATTAATTCAAATTACCCTATACTTAAAGAAAGCTTTATGGGATCAATACGGCTGCGCTATTAATAAATAACACAGCTACAGTGTAGTAACTCCATACTGTGCATCACCTCAGAATAGCCCCGTAACCTATTGCAGAGAGCGATTTCCTCGAAGCTGTGCCTGTAACCAGACCTGGGTTTTGGTTCTCTGTTGAAGTGCTTGTCGTGCCTCAGCATCCTGGTCACAAAGACAGACTGGGCTGGGCACGGTGCTGGCAAAACTGATTTGATCTTGAAGGCTTCCAGGAATGCTGGAAGTGCTAAGGATACTTGCTCCTCAAATCGCAATAATGCTGCATCACAATTTATTTAAAAGCTTTCTTATTTTCTGCTTTGAAGTTGTGACTCATGTTTAACGTTTCTGTGCTGTCTTTCAGATTAAATGATTAGCAACGTTTGCTCAAATGTTTTACTTGTGTTTTTTTAAAAATTCCTACATAGGTGTTGACTGAAGAAAAATTGGTGGGCATAAATAGGGTAGTAACTGTTTGCTTATTAACAGCCTTGCTCTGGTGCTTCAGAACATAAGGTTGCGTGCGGCAGGCAAAGTGACACTCTTGCTTGGTGTGTGTTAGCGTGAGTCCTGCCCTAGCCACGCTCTTGCTTGGTGTGTGTTAGCGTGAGTCCTGCCCTAGCCACGCTGTGCCATGCGAATGCTGCAGGCCAAGCGGGGCTCTCGGCAAGCGGTCGTTCTGGTAGCTGGGGCAGAGGAGCAGCCCGTCGCAGGAGCTGCGGGGTTTCCCCTGCCGCTTGACCACAAGAAGCAGCAGCTATGAGTCAGGGAAGGTACTTATCATTTGGCTGCTAAAAGCGTTACCATAGCAGATCTATGGTTTTGGGCTACTTGTCGTATTGACTGGTACCATGCAGCTGGGACACGGTATCATCTCGTCTCTGGTTATTTTGTGCGGGCTGCCAAAGGCTGCCTTGGTGTGACATTATATCTGTGTTATTAAACATATGTACCCCGAGACAGTATCACAAAATGACATCCTCTGAGCAGTGGATTCTAAGACAGCCTGGACAAAGATGTGAAAACACAATGCTGTAGAGCTTTCCACAGTGATGCTAGACCCCAGGCCTTGGTCAGTGTGCCCCCAGACTTAAACCCAGCAAATGACGGTGCATGCAGTTACACAAATGCATTGCTGTAAAGCCAGTAGGTGCTAGTGAGCCGTCTGTGCACGAAGCTTCTTTAAAACACTCTAAAGAGAAGGTGTTTGTCCTTTGCTTTGACTCCCTGGAGAAGTCCCATAAAGCTTTAGCCACATATGTTTGAGCTTTTAAGCTCTGCCGGAGGCCCTGTGGGAGGTTGTGTTTGCTAGACTGATACCTGTTCCCCTGCAATGCACTGCACCCCGAAGGTGGGGTCTGGGAAGCCAGTGGATCTTTGTGCATGGCTCTGACTTCCCGCCAGGTGATTTTCATGCCGAAAGGTCTCCTCCCATCCCGTCTTACTTAACTCTAAACTCATCGCAATGAGGAAGTAGAAGCACATGCTTGGTTTGATGTTCCTACAAGTACAATCTGATTAACTGCCTTGGAGAAACTGGCTAGGACCTATTTTCCTGCTGTGACCTCTTTCTTCCAGGGCTTCACAAGTTTCTGGCATGGCTTTGGCATCCAACCCAAAGAGTCAGGGGATGCTCTGAGAGCGACAAAAGAACTGCAGAGCTCCCGAGCTTGCCCTTGCTCCTGGTGCTGTGCAGCCAAATTAAAAGACGAAAAAAGTGGGAGGGAGTCCCTTTATGTCCTGACTTCAAAGATTATGGGAATGGTTTTGCTTCCCCATTGTTTCAGTAGGACTGGGAATACCTTGGCAATCGCCAATTGATTTTGAAGGTGTAGTAGAAACAATTGACCCTTTAAAGATCAAGGGGACGTTTATCCTCTGCGCATTGCTGTACCCCTCCCACAAGCATCGCCCGAGACAAGTCGTTCATGCCTGTTAAATGTTGTGTCCGCATCCCGTGTCGGATGTGGTACCTGTCGCTGCAGCCAATGACTGTGTGTAGCTATGCATACCAGCTGCACATGTAATTCATCTTTAATAGTGTATTTATGATTCAAACTGGTCTTTCTGTCTTTTTTTTTTTTCCAGGCTATTTTTAAATTGCTCCTATGGCAGGGCATTCATTATTTCCACTAGATGACTACATTTTTTTGTTCCTTAGTAGATGTTTGAAAAAGGAGTGTAGTGGTTTACTCTCTACTGAAAGTGGCTAATTAAGAATTGTGTTTCTCAAATTAGTATTTGGAGCAGTTTCCCTGAAGACTGTCATGGGAAGGAAATTATTTTAATACTTTTTCCAGAAGGTGATAAAGCTGTATAACAGAATGTAAACTTTTCCTATAGGTTCCTATAAGTGAAAGCTGTTGACAGATAAGCCTTGATTTGTGATCTAATTTGTCTGCGCTTCAGGAGCACCTTTTTGAAAATAACTAAATTATAAAGATTAGTGTGATGCAAATGAAGTTTTCTGCACTAGGCTATACTTTCCTTTTGGTTTGTGTATCCCCAGTGCAACTAGCTTGTGAATGAATTTTTATTTTTAAAGGTGAGCACACTCTATCGCGGCCGAAGAGTATACGGTCCATTTCAGTGTTAGGAAAATGTGTTGTACACAGAAGAAAAGCATGGTGTGCTGGTGAGTGAATAGTGATTAATCTGTTGACAAATCACTGTTATTGGGTAAAATCACTCAGTAAAGTAGTGCTGTGTTTAACAGCCTCAACAATGGAATAAACAGACGATGGTTTGCGTTATCAATATGCTGCTGGCTGCTTTTCTTTTCACACTTTGTGATAACCATTACTACACATGGGGCTAGAATATCATCCACCAGATGTAACTGTTATTAGACCGTTGTGCATCTTAAGCTGCGATTTCCAAACTGTTTTGGTAATATGGATTTTGTTAGGCAGCTTCCGCAGTGACAGAGCTCTTTGGTGTTCAGCCCTTGGGTTTGACGATTGAGGCTTTAAGTCAAAACACACTGAAGTCACTTTTGGCTCTTTGTTGTTAATAGATCATTGCGAAGCACAGAAACCCAGGTGTAGTTACACCAGAAAATACTGGGCATGTGTAGATATGAGCTGGAAATGCCATCCCGTCTTACGTGGGTATCCCCTGTTGTAGGTACTGCCTTGAGTAAAGACGTGAAAACTTTAATTTTACAGACAAAAGTCCAGAGTTATTCTGCAGATGAAAGAAAAGATCGGGAAGTGGATGGCCAGCGTATCAAAAACTAGCCTGCAGCTTGTGTCAGCATCCACCATCACAAATGGTGGAAAATGGTGTGTTCCTCAGGTCTGATAAATACTTTCTCTTTCCCGGTCTCTCGTATGCATTAGAAGGACAAGCGAGAACATGGAAGTGTCTGTTTGCTTTCTGTCTATATAGTCATGGGACAGTACATGTAACTGGCGTATTCTGATGTCTGGTTTTGCGCTCCAGGTATGCAGAAGTCAATTAGTTGAAATAAGATCGGTAAAGACAAATTTTCAAAGTATCTAAATCATTAAGAAGCCCAGTTCAAGATTTTCTTTTTTACAGACATTTAGCTGTTATACCAATCAGTATTGCAAAGGCAAAGAGATTTGGGAATTGTGCTTCAAGCTGCAGAGGCTTTAGATATAAAGTTCTTCTGGAAGTCCACCTCAAAATTTGGTTGCAAAATGTAATGGAACACCTGCACCTTAGATACCCGCGTCCCATCGAAAGTCGCTGTGACCTACCCTCTGGAGGGCCTACGCTGCCTTTTAAAATAGGAATTAAGACCCAGAATTGCACAACCTCTTGACGTTTTTATGCTAAATTTCTGTTTCATTCCACACTTTTTGTTATCACGCAGAACTCTCTCTCTGCTCTTTACTTTTCTGACATTCTGAGTGACAGCCGTCTCAAAAGCAACTCATTTCCTCTGTTACGTGAGGGGAGAGCTACATGGGGAACTTTCCCGGATGAGCAGGACTCCTCCCTCTGCTATGTCCTCCTTCTTCTTCTTTTTTTTTTTTTTTTTTTTTTTTTTAAAAAAATAAGCCATGTTTCTTCAAACAAAATGGTAACGCTTATGCTTCCAATTCTGCTAACCCCCTGGCCTGGGCTTTGTAAATGTAAGTGCAGATTATGAATGCATGTGCAGTGTCTGATATTTCTAGGAAGAATACTTTATAACTGAAATCTCTCTTCTCCTGGGGATGAAAGCAAAACAAATTTAAGGATTAAATCACACAGAGGTATAATCCCCAAGGGAAACTTACTTTAGTTATTATGATTATATTACGATGTACGCCTCGGTACAGCAGAAGCTGTGTGAATACCATTTCAGTGGGGAATAATTTTTAGTCTTACAGCCTATAGTACATTATAATGCATTTCTGGGAGCCTGATGAATAATAACTGCAATCCTCAGACTTCTTTGCTTTCTTCAGTTATTTTGATATTCCTAACCTTCTCCTCTAAAAGAGAAAGGAAAAGAATGTGAGATTCTTAAAATAAGAACTTAAATAATTTAGTTAGAGAAGTTTTAATCGTGCATTAATTGCATGTCTCTATATATACTACGTGGTGCACAATATCTATACAGTTTATGGAAAAGTAACAGGGCGAAGCATTTCAGAGTCTGGTCCTGCTTTTATACCGGTGTCAGGCCCAAGTGATCAAACCGGGTAGACTTCTGTGCTGCTTCTGCTGAAGCCCACTGTGCGAGGGGAAGATGTGGGGAATGAGGGCCTCCTGCACATAGTAGTTGCACGCTCTTGCATGATACTGAGGCAGCAGATTAACCCCCAGAGCCCACTGCGGACTTGATTTTGGGGTACAGCAATGTACTGAGAGCTGTGTTAAGACGTAGCATTTTGCATCCCGCTGTACCCTATGAAGGAAATCCACAACTCAATAGTTAGAAGTGCTGGGATTGCAAATGACAGTTTTTTGGAAGATGCAGCTGAAGCCTGTCCTGATGTTTGAATGAATATGCAATAAATGAGACTAGTTATAAGTAAAACAAAAGGTTGTGGTCACAATATAGCAAATGCTAAGAGTCACGGGTACAATAACTGGCAAGCCGCACGGCTGGCTGGTGGTGTTTAACAGCGCTGTACCAAGGAACAGGTAGACGTACTTCCATATCGATAATGAATGAACTACACTAGAAAACTGCTATTTGGTTGAATATTAGTGTTTCCCGTCTACATAGCCAGATCCTCATCCTGCCCCACATACCATCATAATTCACTGTTTGCGTGTACCAAACAACACAGCGTTTATAGATGCTTAACTAAAGAACAGACTAAGTGACTTGACCAAGGTCACATAAAGAGTCTCTCGGAGCAGGAACATGAGCCCAGGTCTCCAAAACCCTCGGCTGGTGTCCTTCCTATTAGATCATCCTCCTGTGAAGACTGAAAATCCATACTGGTTGCATCCTTGCACTGTATACAGCTTCGGAACAGCTGCCTCTAGAATACTGTGCTCCTCACAGAGCACTTCATTACCAGGAAGATATTGATTGACACATTGGAGGGAGTTCAGAGAAGAGCAACAAAAATAATTAGGGAGTGGAGAGATTGACTGGAGAGATTGATTTATGAGGGAAGATTAAGTGAGATAAATATGTATAGCTTGGCTCACCTGCAGCTCAGGATGGTGCATGATAAGTCCGCAAATATTTAAAGGGTGTAAACAATCAGGAGGAAGAATTACCAATACTGGTCCAGTCTATTAGTGATTTGGTGGTACCACAGGCTATTGTGGTACAGAGCTTTTTCACAACGTGGCTGGGCCGCAGAGCCTGCCTCTGAAGGTCCTTTGGGGCAAAAGTGGCTATCGGAGCTCTGGGGTTGGTGTGACAGAACAGCAGGGACGCTGCTCTGGGGACACGGCTCGGACGCGGAGCGTGCGGTGGTTGCACTTAGCAGGATCAGGGACTCGCCTTGCCTGAGTTTCGAGGGTGATTTCCGACCTGGAACAGCAGGATCTAAAGCTGGGGTCGTACCAAATGTGTGATACGCTGCAGAGGAAACAGAAGAATTGTGGTTAATATCACTTGCATCAGTTAATGTCAGTTGCCATGGTAACTATGGACTTGATTATTATGGAATAGCAGAGCAAGAAGCCAGGTAAAGCTTGTGGAAATTTGTGGTAGATCTGGATTGGGTAATCCCAGTTTTGATCAACCATAGAATGAGTTGGAAACAAGCTAGCTCAAATAAATCCCAAAATAACATGTGAAATTCCCTTTTTCAAGGAGATAGTGGGTTTCATAATAATAAACCCTCTCTGACCCTGTAGTTATAATAGTTTCAGGTGACATTCACTGACTGCTGTCAAATAACCATGGTCCAGAGCTTGCTGGATGTCATTGCTTATCCGAAACAATTTCCACCGTGTCATTCTGAGTGTAACAGGCAGGTCTCTGAAGTCATTCGTGTCGCCAGACAGTGCCGAGTGTTCCCATGTCCTGGGGCGGCCCCTCTGCTTTCTGTGGCTATGTTTCATCCCAAGCAGAAGTCTGGGGTCTCTTGGCTTAGCAAAAATACACCCTGAAGCAGCACAGCTGTTCCTTATTTTTTATCTGTGTCCACTCCCTTTTGTAAAAGAGAAAAAAAAAAATCTTGAAAACATGAGTCCCTTTGTTTTCCAAGTAGGTGGCCTGCTGGGATCAGGGAGGCACACCTGAGTCTCAGGTAGTTATCAGAGAGCTGTTGTCAAGTTAATTATGTGATAAAAAGGCAGAAGGGATGGATATGTAGGAGCAAATCAGAAAGGAAAGGCAAGCATCAACAACGTGAGGATGGGCGAAGACTATCTTGTTGCTCTTCAGGGATTGTGAACAGCAAAAGCCTGCTAAGAACTGTGAAGCCGTTGGCTATATCAGATGTTGTGCACCCTGGAGAGATGCTTCCCCCCCAAGGAATGCAGAAAGTTCTGCTGTTCCGCTTTTGGCTCAGCAATCAGAGTAAATCCTGCGCAGTCCTTGTAGCTTTGTTGGCTTTGACACAAAGTTGGGTAAGTTCTGCCTTCTGCATATGGAACGGTCTTTGAAGGACGTGATGGCAGTAGTTCTGTCCAGTAGTTCTTTGCAGCTGGGGCAAAATGCAGGAAAGAGAAGAGGGTCCAAGGCTGGTGGGTCCAAGGTCCTGAGTTACCCAAGAGGATGTTGCAGCCCAAAGCTCAAATGAGGTGACGAGGATGGGAAGAAAAAGAGTCTTTGCTGTAAAAACTGTTCAAGCCTGAGCAAGCAGCAGAAGGCCCCAGAGATAGGGACGTTCTCCAGGGGTAGGTCCCTTGGTCAGAAACACATCTGAACCCGGTGGTCGTGGAAACCTTGAAACCTTTCTATGTTACGGTTCTTTAACACTCTTTACTTATTTCTTTGCACAATGAAAATGGATCCTCAGACAGACCCCATGCCTTTCTCAGGCTTCTCAGCCCATGCTTCTCCAAAGACTTGTTGTCCTCTGCCTTCCCAGGGCAGGCTGCTGTCGGATCCGCTGGCCATGAGCAGTCCCTGCCCCTGGGGAGCAATTGGCGGAGTCATGAAACCACAGCTGTCCCTGAGCCCCGGGGAAGAGCTGGAGCAGCCGAGCAGGGAGCCTGCGGCTCTGGGCACGATGGGGGAAAGGCACAGACCTGCCAGGAGAAAGGGGAGCGCTGTATTTTGGTTTTAAGAAAGGAAACGGGTGCTTTAATTTAAAAACAGCGGAACCTTTAGGGTGCTTCAAAATATGCGTGCTTAGCAAGGCGTTGTTCTTAATGAGAAATGGGCTGTTCAGGGGGCAAAGGTTTCAATGGTAAAATCTTGAGGAAATTAATAGCAAATGATCACGCTTCTGTAGGGACCTTTAGTTATCTTGTCACTGTTGTGACAGAATACGTCGTCCTTGCAGGACGATGAACTTCAGCAGGAGGGAGCCTCCCGCTCTGTGGCCGGGTCTGTAGCTCTGGGGTTATCTTCACGAACGCTGCCGAAACATCTGTAGAGGATTGCTGCTTGCCCGTGAGCGGGCTCTTCTGCGAGGGACTTGTTTCCCAAGCTTTCAAAGAGTTTTTTGGGATTTAGGTTTGGATTTTGGTTTTTTTTCTTTTGCCTTTCCCTAGGGTTGTGCATATGTGCTAAAATCTGATCAAACTGAGAAGAACCTCTTTTCTTATACTGGTTTCAGTTAGATATCATCACTCCAGGCATAGATCTAGGACTTGTCGTGGACCTCACTTTTCAGCCTACCTGGAAAAACTAGGAGGTTTGAAATTGTTAGGCCCAACTGTCTGTGAGAGTATAAAATGTCGCTGAAATCTCTGAAGATTTTCTGCTGGCTGTGTCGACAGGACCTTTGGCTTTGTGGTGTGAAGGAGGGCACAGAATGTGCTCAGTCCGTGCCGTAGAAGATGCTGGGGTGTTTTTCCCTGATGTTTTTAAATTGTACGTGTTAATGTAAAGGAAAAGTAGGCAAAAATGGCATTCAAATGAAGTCAGCAAGTGGATTGCTTGGTGTTGGTGCACAATAAATAGATTGGGGGGGGGGGGGGGGAGGGTGTTGTTTGAGGGTTTTGTGTGTTTTTTTTTTTTTTAAACAGTGTATCAATGTACAAAGACAAGTGTGCCGATCTGTGAATATGTGACCAGGAATTAGGCATATCTACACCAGAATTGCACTGATGTGTGCAGCTGTGAAAAAGAAAGGCGCTAACCCTGAGTTGCACGCGCAGAACTTCTCACGTGAGCTTTCTTGCCGCTTGCCCGCCCTACCTCTCCCTCCGTGCGTGGGAAAGGAAAGCCCACGCTTGTCCTCCCTTTCCAGCTACTGACTTGTGCATTCCCATTTTCTTTTCTTTTCATTGCAAGCTCTGTTTGTAGTTATACAGTCAGGTCTCCACAGAGTAATTTACTGGCAGAATCTCTCCCAGAATCCAGCTTGAAACCAAGCTGTAAAAACAGCTGAGAGTGTAAATAATTCATGCAGACAATATGACTTTTTTATGTAAATTCGGTGCATTAACCCTCTATTATAATGATGGACGACAGATATGGGCGACGTTGCCTTGGTAAGAGCTAATGGATGGCCGCCATAAATTCACTGCACATTTTATTGTGTTGCTGGAAATTGTGCCTTCAGGCAATGCTGTTTACTTTTATGTAAAACTCAGGGTTCCCTAAATATTACAAATATTTTACATCCGACTCCTCAGCATTTGGGCACAGCACACAAATCAAGCCTTCTTCATCTGAGTTGTAATTAAAGGTTTGGGTTTTTTTCAGGGACAATTATCTAAAACTATAAAGAGAAATATTTTTTCCCCTTTAGATGTTCAGTCATTGATGTATTAGCAAAACCTTTGAAGAAAGATATTAAATAACTGCAACATATAACTTTGCATTAGGCTATATGTTGTATGCATACATAACAAACTTGGAAATAGTTTCTTGTTACTGGTTTTTATTTTTTACTGTTTCTCGTGCTTAGTTACACATAAAATATTCTTTTTTCCCTGCACATACGCTTCTCTCTATAATTCATATCTATTTTATCAGGGTAATTCTCTGAACCGTGTCCTTGAGGAATTCTGTCTCAGTAAACAGGGAAACTTCAGTTCATTTCGGGGAATTTTAAATAACGAATTTTTGGTTACTCTTTGGTTTCAGATGTTACTGTTTTGCACAGACCTTAAGTAAATTGGGATGACACGGGTGATTTTTCTCACACAAAATGGTTTCAGTAAAACAGATATACTGAAGTATAATGTTTTCTCTATAGGTTTTTAACGTATAATTATTATAATAAGTATACAATTAGTTCACCTTAATCAAACCATCAATTTAATCTCATAGTACACTGCAGCTTTGGAAAAAGAAAACAAGAAAAAAGCAGTCCTATGTGGAAAAGGATACTCCTGCTTCCGACAGCGTGAATTGAATCCCACTTGTAACAAAGGTAGTTACCATCAGGAAGAGCGGCTGTTGGTCCCTGTGCGTGTCTGCCGAACACCAGTTGGCCAGAGGACCCTAATGGCCAGACCGGTCTCTTGGGAAGCCCCTGGGTGGGAGCTCATTGAAAGCTCCGCTGGAATTTCCGAGGGAAATCTTGTAGATTAGTTGTGATAAAGGCGTGTTCTCTCAGCCTCCTTCTTTCAGTGGAATGTGCCATTTCGTGGCAGTTTTGTTTTGATATCTGTATGAAAAAATGCTGCACAAAGTTGAATATGAGTGATTTCACTTGAGCTAGCTCAAGTAGAAATGCATTACACTTTCCAAAAGACCCTAATTTCCTGAGGACTAAATAGACGGTGCACTGCAAGAGAGGTAAAAAACGCTGAATAAAAGAGGAATGCAACAACTATGAGGGGAAGGAAAAAAAAGGCTAATGAAATCAGTCTTGTGAATCACATGTAGTATTAAGCAAAGGCTAACAGTTTAATTGCACATAAGCCTATTTAATAATTGGATTTATTTTGTGTCTGGGCTGCGCATACTCCTTTCAACTATATTAGGAATGTCACAAGATAAAAGTGCATAAGCTATAACCAAGGGCATTGACTTATTTTTTTGGTCTTTAGTATTGACTGAGATTCCTAAATTTGGACTTTCAGATTTTGCACCTTATTCTTCTGACGTGCTTTACTGCCCTGAAGCCACTTTGCAAAATTCATAGCGGCTTTCACATGCTCTGATGCTTCTTGGGACCAATTCAATCTTGAACAATAGATGTGTGCGCAGTAGAGCCGGGAAATGTTACACAGGAGATCATGGGCTTATTCCCCAATAACATTTTGATTTGTAAAGTATTCCACTACACAAAACACACACAGGAGACAACATTAAAAAACATTAGAGACCATAGCCAGCAAGACAGAAAGGTGGCTTAAAATACAGATTGACAGCATGGCCTGGGAGGTAGGCAGGGCACACTAAATAATCAGTGGAAATGTTGTAGAAAGTGTTTTCAATATTTTTACATTATTCAGCCATTTAACAAATCTCTCCTGGGAGAGCATTTTGCCTTTTTAAAAAAAAAAAAAAAATCACTAGTATCCAGACAAATGTTTTTTTTTCTTATTGTTTAAAATAAATGTGTTTTCTGTAATTCACACATCCAGGGAAGGCCAGTTTTCCGGTCTTGTTCCTTGTCCAGTACGTTTCCATGCGGAGCAGACACAGACGTGGAGCACTGGGAAGAGGTATAGGGCAGGTTTTTCTCCACCACCAGTCTGATCCGTTTGAAGGAGGTATTTTCTATAATCCAGGACCTATAAATGTTCAACAGGATCCCCTTCCTCTGTTCCTGATGTAGAGCAGAGTATTCCTGGATCCACGGGTCAGTACCGTGCTCTGGTTAATGACATGCAGAGCGTAAGGCATCATTCTGTCCAGGTATGCAATTTAAAGGTCAAGTGTTCTGAACTCTTGAATATTAATATATGGCTGTCACCCTGTCTTGGACAACTTGCTTTTATGTAATTCGTTGCAAGCATTAGAAGACTTTGGCTGCACTGGGGAAAACAGCACTCTGCTCCCAGTGCTGCTGTACCAGTTGTGTGGCAGTGTGTGTCTCGGAGGTGACAAAAGGAAAGGGAGATGTATTTTGAGGTGGAAGGAGGGCTTGAAAGCAGACGGGCTGCCTTGTAGGATTGTGATTCTCTCCCTAGTGATGAACACATCCCTGAGTCAGTCCAAATACAATCCGCAATTATAGATTGCTACAGATGGAGAAGTCCAGATAGGACACATCTATGGAAATTAAAGAACCTTTCTTAGTGATTTGCTCCAGAATAGTAATGTTGTTGTATCCTTCATTGGATGTTCATAGAATCATAGAATGGCTTTGGTTGGAAGGGACCTTTGAAGATCATCTAGTCAAACTGCTGCCATGGGCAGGAACATCTTTCACTAGATCAGGTTGCTCAAAACCCCATCCAGCCTTACCTTGAACACTTCCAATGGTGGGACATCCACAACTTCTCTGGGCAACCCATTCCAGTGTCTCTCCACCCACATTGTAAAAAATTTCCTCCTTATATCCCATCTAAACCTACTCTCTTTCAGTTTAAAAGCGTTGCCCCTTGTCCTGTCTCTGCAGGCCCTGGTAAAAAGTCTCTCTCCATCTTTCTTATAAGCCCCCTTTATATATTGAAAGGCTGCAATCAGGTCTCCCTGCAGCCTTCTCTTCTCCAGGCTGAACGACCCCAGCTCTCTCAGACTTTCTCCGTAGCAGAGGTGCTCCAGCCCTCTGACCATTTTCATGTCTCTCCTCTGGACCTGCTCCCACAGGTCTCTGTCTGTTTTGTACTGGGGACCCCGGAGCTGGACACAGGGCTCCAGGGGGGTCCCACCAGAGTAGAGGGGCAGAATCCCCTCCCTCAACCTGCTGGTCACGCTTCTTTTGATGCAGCGCAGGATATGGTTGCCTTTCTGGGCGGTGAGCGCACATCGCACGTGTCCAATTTTTCATCTACCAGTATCCCCAGGTCCCCCTCTGCAGGGCTGCTCTCAATCCATTCATGCCCCTGTCTGCATTGATACTGGGGATTGCCCTAACCCAGGTGCAGGACCTTGCACTTGGCCTCTAAGAGGCTCTTTCATGTCAGCTGGTATGTCATCAGCGAGAGAATCGGAGGTCAGAGGAGTCTGGGGTGAAACTCACAGAGAATGTTTAACCCTGAACGCAAGGAGCAGAGCTTTAGAGCTACGGCTGTCATTACAGCAACAGTCAGTGGAAACACAAATCCGTGTAGTGGGAAGGCGAGATGAAAAGCTGCAGCAGCGCACCTGAGAGCTGTCAACAGGACCGTGGTGTTTGCTGAGCTGGAGCCACCGTGGGACAGGGGACAAGCTCTTGAGTGATGTTTTTGCAGTGTTGGTTATACCCATCCTGCAAAAAATAGCAGACAACTGATAAATTGGGGCTTCAAGGTCAGGCCTCCACCTTCACTGTGAAATCAAAGAAACTTTACGAATTGGGGTGCCATCTTGCAGAGAGCAAGAGTTGTTCGTGCTTTTGTAGGTGGGGAGGGACTTGTGTGCGTCTGGACTGTCTGGAGCAAAGCAAAATTTCTGCCTTTCCGTTTCCAGAGCAAGTCGGTGGGTACAGACCCCTCAGGCCTCGCAGGCGTTGCTTGCTGGCAGGTGGGAGGGTCAAAAACTGCCCAAGGAGCGCAGCCTACATCTTTAGGCCACCTGTACTCCCCCCATCCTTGCTTGTCTTGCACAGATTTCCAGATTTTGCTGCTGGTTGGAGATTCCTTAGTGATCTGACCTCAACGATGAGGAATCTTCAGGCTTTTGCCTTGTTAGAAAAAGAGAGAGAATTCATCCCACCCTTTGTCCAATATATAGTCATCTGTCAAACCTAAAAGGTCTGTCCAACTGCAAACTCTGCCTAAGCTCTGTCTCTGCCTTCTTTACATGAATGTGACAGAAGTGAGGATCTCCTGGAAAGGCACTGGGAGAACGGGATGTCCCTACGTAAACTGTGGGAGAGGTTTCACTTTGGTTAATTTAGGGGTCATGAAAAGAATGACTCCTAGGCTGGCCCACCCATTCCTCATCTCTAAACGCAGCATTGTCAATATGGAGCAGAGGGGTTTGCTAGCCCTCTTCTTCTCTGTTTAATACATTTAAGTACTGCACTCTGCATATGAAGAATAGCGATGTTATCAGAAAGCATTCAAAAACATATGTTTTAATGAAATGTGTTGACAACTGCTGAAGTAAAGTTTTTGTTAAGTCTCAAGAGTTTAGCCATGACAAGCAGTATTAATGAATTGAATTAATTAAAAAGCATTTCAAGATGAAACAGGGCCTGTTCTATGTAAAATGCTCTATACATTAGACAAGCATTATGGAAATCACTGCTTTGTACTACACTGTAATGCAGCCATTTATAAAAGCTTCTCAAGATCCATGGATAGCAGTAATTTGGGTTTAGCGTGTCTTTGAAATTCATTGAATGCAGCATGTGCTATTTAAAAGCATGAAATCTGGATAGTTCCACTGCCATCAAAGTTCGTATGGCTTGGAGAGGGAACCGGGAGCTCCACATTACTGGAATGAGCGAGTGGGCATGGAAACGGGGTGAGCCAAGAGAGCACCGGCGAGCAGCAGCCGGCGCTGATGTCTTTGGGGAGCAGGCTGGCTGACTGGCAATAACGCAGGGTCCCGAACTGATCTGAAATGCGAGTCGTTGTACTAAGAGTCATTTCTCTTGGCTCTGCTGTTCCTCTGCTTGTCTGCCATGAACTCCCCTCCTTTATGGACAAGGCTTGTTCTTCAGCACATCATCTCCTTTTTAGGTTGTTTTGTGCCTTCTGTAAGAGTAATACCATCAACTGTGACCAGTGGCATTACAAAAAAAATCTGTGTTCCACATCAAAGATGCCTGCAATGGGAAGAATAGTCATACGAGCGTGTGCCCGTGTGGGACCTTTGTCTTGCTGTGCCATGCTGTCAGTGTGAACATCTGGCCGTGGGCCTGAGAAACCAAGCATGAGAAAGGGTAGCGCAGTCCTATAGCAGCCCCAAAGAGATGGGTGTCCACTGGCAGCCTGGAGCAAAGGGCAATTCTGCCTCACCTGGCCAAAGTCAGTCATAAAATGAGAGTCCTTTACAGCAAGCTTTCTCAGTGGGAAATGTCTCTCTGTTTGCAGACAGGGAGACAACTTACTTGGGTTGAGTTAGGATTGTGGCTTGGGTTTGGATGAGTAGGGTAACAGCATCAACACGTTAAGAGTATACCTTTAAAATATTATTAAATATCTAACATCATAATAAAAATATTGAGATCTTCCTAAAAAAATGTTCTTCATAATAAAAATATGAAGGGTGAAAGATGAGAGAGAAACTGTGAAAGGCTTCATACATGCATAGTGAAGGTTGTTTCATTTTATGGGTTTTAGGATTTGGCTTGTAGCAGATTATTTCAAATGGATGCACCTTTATCTATCTGCTTTGTAGTTTGTATGGGTCTTAATAAAGGAAATTACATCTTTCAAGGAGAATGAGCCACAAAACTGTTGGTAGATTTCAAATGTTGTAATATATTAATACTGACCATTCAATCAAGAATACGACCACTCAGTAGAAAAAATCCTAAATACAAAATGATAATGTCAGGTTCCTCAAGCAATGTAGAGAGACACTTAAAGGATGGTAAAGTTTGCTAAATACTTAGCTACTGCACATGCTTCTAAAAATTCATTTGAGACATTGCTTGGGCTATTGGTAAATCTGACAGGCAGCCTAGTTGGTTAGCACATGGCATAATTCATTTGGCCCTTAGTGTGTTAGGAAAAGAGCTGCCAACATTGCATCCCAAAACGCTTAGGGAGGTTCGTCCCGTAAGCAGGTATGATTCTGCTCCGCAGAAAAAATGTGCGAGCTTGTTCTGCTACATCACTAAAACATGAGCAATATGTTTGCACTTGTCACAGTTAACATTTGCATTTAGTATCTGCATGGTGAGAACTTCTAAGCTTGCTTATACCTGCTAAACAGGCACAAGTAGCGTTTGTGTCTGACCAAAAGAAGTCTCTCCCCCCTGGCTAGATGCTGCACTACACGGAGAGCAGTATCTGCCGAAACAAGGTCCAGCATTTTCTGTTGCCCTTCAGACTCTGCTTGCTAACTAGACTCTAGAAAGGACCAAAAAGCCTTTTCTCTGCAGTCATGCTATTTTTAAGGGCTGAAGCACCCTGGCCTTGATTAACTGACTAATTACCGCCGAGTCACGCTGGCAGGTGGTACCTGTGAGAGGAAAACAGCTTATAAAGGTGATGGCACCTTGCTTCTAATGGATAAGGACTGGGGGGGGGGGGGATAAGGATTGGGGGGTGCAAGAGTGAAATGGTGGCAAGGGTTTGTGCGGCTGCAGCAGTAGGTTTAGAGTGACTTTGAGACTTCAGCCCCGATTCTTTACCAAGTTTTATTTAGTAGCGCAGGCAGTTTCTATGCAGGGCAAGGTATTGATGCAGAGCTGTGTGTTATGCTGGGCTGGGTTTCTGTTTTGGTGTAGTAAACAAGAAATATAGCTATTAGCAGCTGCCATGGCAGGAATAACTGAGTAAGGCAGTCTCTGGGAACAGCCGCTAAGCATCAAAGGTGCTTAGCTCGTTTCTTATTACTATGCCCTGTATCCCTAAGAGGATCGCTGCTCTGTAGGGCCTGGGAAAACTCCTGCTCAAAAGTAAGCTGTACGTTGTTGCAGAGTAGTTACCAAAATAAAATCTCAGTCGTTGCTCCACGCTGTGAAGGCCTGAAGAGCTGGTAAAACACATGGTCATGTTGTTGTGGCTTGGTTCTCCAGCTGAGTGTGAAGGAAGGAAATGACCTTCAAATAACACCACTAACTGCCCCTGCTCTTGAGATATCGGCACTTCGTGGTGTCAGTCGTGTCACAAGAGCAGTGTGTGCTGAGATCCCGCTCTCCGTCAGGCGGGGTGACCAGAGGGAGACAGCAAGCGTGCAGCACAGCTCGGGTGAGGGAAGTAAAAGCCTGGGCTGCTGGGCAAATGCTTGGTGCTGCTGACTGGTGGTTGACATTGATGTGTCCTGTGGTGGTGCTGATTTTGAAGACCTGTATTTGGAAGAGCCATACATTGTACAACTCTATCCATGGGGGACCTATGGCTCAACTGAACATGGGCTCCCAGAAGATACAGATGTTTTAACCAGCTACTTACCTAGGCAAGTGGTCATCTCTAGCGTTGCTTAACCAGCTGATCCTAGAAATTATGTGAAGATACAAAGCTCAAAACAAATGCTGACTGATTCTATTACCAGTAATGTGTGCTAGTTTCTAAATGATCAGTCTGTCTGCATCCAGGTGTATGTTTCTTCACTGTCACTTTTCCACTTAGTGAACAACCTGTTCTGACTGTGATTCATAGAATCATAGAATGTCCTGAGTTGGAGGGGACCCACAAGGATCACTGAGTCCAACTCCTGTCCCTGCATAGGACAACCCCAAAATTCACAGCATATGTCTGAGGGTGTTGTCAGCTCAGATTCACCTCAGTTCTGTGCTGTTGGCCCAGCATGTTTATGTTTAAGTCAAAATATCCAGTTGTTTCCTAATCAAACTGTTACGACATTTCAAAATCCAGATTGTAACTTGCTCTGTGCCCAAGTGGGAAAGTAGATGAAATAGGGGAGGTAGATACTTGTGGGAGAAACAGCAGTGAGAAGGGCAGAAAGACATGGTGCTAATGGAATAAGAAATATCACTTGTACCATTTCGTTACGGAGAACAATAAACATCTTCAACCCAGCCAAGATCAGCTGTAATCAGAAAGAAGGGAAGAAAATTGGTATTCGCCTCTCTTCCTATTGCCAGAACCCCAAGATGAAATTGCAGCAGCCCCAAGACAGTTGGTCAGACACAATGCCCTGTATCGTCATTGGCTTTTAAGAGTAGCAGAAGGAGTCTTGTCGGTGGAGAATTATTTTCTCTGACTCTTGGGAAGGATGGCTAGCTTTGAAACAGTTTCTAAAGCACAAATTGGGGAACAGTTTTGTAATGCACTTGATTTTTTCTTTTTCCCCCAGTCAGTCACAGCTGAGAATAGCATCTGTAGTAGTTAAATGAACACAAGCATTAATCAGTTCAAATGATGTAACGTACCCAGGCTATGTAACAACTACTATTTGAATTCTGTTTTGCAAGGAGTGATATAGTTGCAGTTCATCCTGATATCCTGGCTGGAATCTGTATCTAATCCTAAGTGAAGTAATTTTGTATTCTCAGTTCAGCGTACAGTAGAACGGTAATCAGAATTGTGATCGTATCACTGAACCGCTTATAAGACACTGGAATTTAATGAGCATCTAAAAAAAAAAAAAAATCCTTGTAGCCTCCTCCAAGGAGAAATTGTTGTACATCGTAAGGCAGAAGGTAACACTTCAGAACCTAGGGCACCAGCCAGCCTCGCGTGTTTGCGCGAGGGCAGGCGGGCTCTCCAGACAGGCACGGTCTCTGCCATACACGTGCGATGTACTACTCGTGAGAAGAGGGAAGTCTGAGCCCTTGCTGAAATAATGGCAGGGAAGGGTCATCTCGAGTGCTTTTCTGCTCTTTAACCTCATGATGCTGCTGTATGTTTCTTCAAAAGAGCAAATAAGCAGCCTCGCCACACAGGCTTGAAGGTAAAGCACAGCAGAGTTACCAGTTCTGGATAGTTCATAACCTCACAGTGATAAAACAAAAGTCTAGTCAACAGCCCCCCAAAAAGGTATGAAGATATTCATCAAATCTGACGAGGGTCCTATTAATTAGGGTTGTTAAGTGGTAGTTACACTTTTGTTAGTATTACCATTTGGAGATTTAACTAACAAACCTAATGGGGCTACTCCTGCAAGATGTTAATTAGATATGGCAATTCCACTTACCGTGCAGCCTCGGCACACAACCATCACACATCAATATTTAATTTAATTACTGATGTTGTGGTGCAAGTCACATCTGATTTAAGAGATAAATATGCTTAATTAATAATGAGATAAAACATATACAGTATGTCACCTTTTGTCATTTGAGCTTTATTAGGTATAGTAAGAAAAGACAAATGTGAACACTGGAGAGGCCGTGACGTGGTGCTCTGCATCCCTGCGTGATCCTTGTCCTTCAAGTTACCTGAGCTCACACCGTATTATAAATAAGACAAACAGAGCTGCAAGTGTGCAGGCTACCATTCTACATAAAGATATAATTGTGTCTTGAGTAATTTGTCATTTGCTTCATTTTTCTGCATAATTAAAAAAGTGAACATCCATCTTGGATTATATGTAGCATCTGTAGAAATTAATTTTATCAGGTTTGATCACAGTGTTCTAATTTGTGTTGATGTGGCCTGGTACAGAGGCCAGGTGTGCAAGAAATCATTCTGCAGCAGCATCCTTTGTCAGCCTCCTTTCCCTTGGCATTGGGCATTCTCTGTTCAGAGCTTCCTACAAGCGGCTGTTGAGAACGGTGTGGGTGATCGTCATGCCACGAGGCAGAGTTCTG
Source organism: Nipponia nippon (assembly GCF_047370975.1). Lineage (NCBI taxonomy): Eukaryota > Metazoa > Chordata > Aves > Pelecaniformes > Threskiornithidae > Nipponia > Nipponia nippon. The sequence continues at coordinate 3,850,854 of NW_028262340.1, forward strand.
GAAAGGTGCATGCAGAAAGATTGCTTACCCCTTTGTGAAGTATGGCGGGAGAAAAGGACAGACAGCTAGGCCTTGAGGCTGGGTACGATGATTAACCATATTAAAGCAACTTCCAGCCAGGACTGGATCCCTGTTTCATAAGGGGCTTTATAACCTGGACTGCCTGTCTTAACCCCAAAGACTTACACTTAAATACAAACCAGATGAATAAACAGGTACCAAACAACCAGTGCACCAGATCTGGTGAAATTAAGGAAACTTCTCCTGTTTGTTTTTTTTATGGAGGATCAAAGCCTTAGAAGGTCCCCCTCTATACGCAGTGTCCTTTGTGAGCCTGTGCTTCCAGGGGTTCACAAGCTAGCACTAGAAGTTTGTGTGGGTTGAAACTTGCTATGCAAGATCTTTGCCTGGGGGCCATTTGGTTTGATGTGTTTGACAAAATTTTAAGAGCTCCTAAGTTAACTGCGCCAAACAAATAGTTTCCTAGAGGCTGAGAAGGTTTTTGGAACTTCCTTGAGGGAAAATTCCCCATTGGCAGAAAATCTATGAAAGCAGAAGCAACTCACGACATTGTAACCTACGGAAGCACATATGGCTCTCAGATCTGTCTGTGATTGTTTTTTCTATATTGCATACAACTCTTCTGGTATTGAGATTAACTAGTATAATGGGAACCTGTTGGGCCATCAAGAACGGTTAGTGAAGGAGGCCATGTCAGTATGGTCTGAGAGCTCCTCTCTGAAACAAAAAGAGTCAGCCAACAAATCAAGACTGGGAAAGCCTTCAGCTGTCCAAGCCTGTTGTAGTGCCCGCTCATCCAAAAGAAAGCACATGGGAGAATAAGAGGGAGAGCACTGATGCACAAAGCATAAGTGGAGCAACAGGCAGGGACTAATGGAGTGCCGGTGCTTGCAGCGAGGGAGACTCTCCTTCAAGGAGAACAAAATAGAACTGCTGTTTTTTAGCTCCATGACCCAGTACTGTAGGTGGTCACCACAGTTGGCACTGTGATCTGTTGGTATGATGGATGTACTGCAGAGTTTCCAAAGGGTGTGGCTGAGGTGTGGAATCCAGCAGTGCTGAGCTCACACCTTCTGTCAGCTGCCAGAAGTGGGAGAGGCATCCTGGGACCTGTTCCCTCTAATTACGCTCCCTGGTCTTGACAAGTAAATGCACCCAGAATCAGAGAATGGGGGATGGAGGAACCTGTGGAACCCATAGCTCCACCAGCCAAACCTAACACTGAGGAGTGGTGTATTAGGAACTCTTTCCCCATGAGACCAGCAGCCTGAAAGACTAGCCAAGAAAGGTATGGGAGACAAGAACTAATCCTTTGAGAAGAGCCTGTAATTTTCCCCCGGGAGAGAAATAGTGCTACAGCTGGAAGGACAGGGTAAGAGCAGCACTGCCTCCAGCTCTGTCTGAGCCTCCTGCAAATCTACAGCTTGCATGGGAACACTGTGGCTGAACATCACCATAATGCAGATGATAGCGTGTGTTTGTCTGAAGAGAGAGTGGAGGAGGTAATCGTATAGCTCACAGTGATTTGGCTTTCAGAGAATATGCAACACAAGTTATACCAATAGCGTGGGTATGCCCTGGGCAGAGACAGACTGTGGCGGTTGTACCAGGAGCAGTAGCTAAAATGGAGGTGTAGCATAAAATTAAGCTCTTGTAATGAAGTCGCACAGGTTGATGGAGGCTTTCTCCTGCTGTGTGGTTAGCAGTTGTATTGATATGTGAGGCACAAGGGAGTCCTGTTCTATCTTCCTTGCAGTGCTGCTTTGGTAAACATTTGTTTCTTCCCTTTTATTTCTGAGAGCTTGCAGTCTAATCCTGAGGTAGTCCTGAATGCTCCAGTTTTATATTGTCACAGGGAGATTTTTGTAAGTTCTCCTGTGGCAGAATGTGGGCTGTGTGTGCCACAAAGTATACCCGTGAGCTGACGGAGAGTATGAGAAAGCTGGCGGATCCTTCATGGAGTCAAAGGCATGCAGGAAAGCGTTAATAATCTTTGTCTCTTCTTTCCTCTTCTGCCTTCCAAATTCCTACCTGTCCTCACTGGGGAAAAGCCGAGCACGGTCTGGCCCAGACTGGTGATTCCAGCGAACACATGTAATGCCACTAGCACCTACATGTGTGAAATTCCCCTCTCGCTCTTTCTGCAGAGCGCTCTTCCAGAGCAGGGCCTGGGGCTGTCCCTTATGGTTCAGGCAGCAGCAGCCACTTAGCACAGCAGTTGTAGTACTTCTCACCTGCCCAGCCTGCCTGACTTTTCCAGGCTTGCTAGTGCCTGTGGGAGATGAACCTGATCCTCCAGCTCTCCCTGCCATTCGCATGCTTCCTAGAGCCTTGCTTTTGTATTCAGGTGCCTGAATCTGGTCTCAGGATTCGGGAAGGCAGCATGCCACTGATTGGTATTGATAGCAATTACTGCAGATTAGGATATATGCCCAGATGACATCCCGCAATATGGGCCGAAGCAGATTAAAGATTAAAACAGTCATTTAACAAGGGAATAATAGTCACCCCGTCCTTTCAGCAGAGAACTGTTTCTGGCCTCTGCAGTTTAGAGTACCTGCCCGATATTCTTACTGTTCTGTTCATTTATACTTGGACGTGTTTCTGAGAAGCCACAACTTATTTAGACCCCCTTTCCTGTGAATGAATAGTTTAAAATTGTTTCTTCCCATGTTCATTATTTTGCACTTGTCTATACTAGTAGCTAATGGAGTTGTGTTGCAGAAGACTCACAGCTGGATATGACAGCCAGAACCAGATGTTCACACCCTAGGCCAGACACAGCTGTTTCTCTGTAGCTGGCAAGGGACGTAGAACAAGTAAATGCAGAGACAGCAAGCCTGAAAAAAATCTAAGGTAATCAGGCTGAATATGCCTGGAGATTTAGGCCATCTGGAAGATTGCCAGAGGGCTATTTATTTTGATGTCTACACCTGCTGAATGGGAATGCTTTGTGTGAACTCAAAGCTTTAAGTGAGACTGTCTCTCTCCCTTTTTCAGCACTCCACTCCCTCTAGGCAGTGTTGCTTGCTTGATAAATTGTGCTCTACAACTTAGGTTTGGTTTTTTTTTTAAAAAAAAAAAAAAAAAGGCCCCTAAAACTTATCTTGTTTCCTGGCTATTGATGAGGGTAGAAGGAAAGCGCTGCAGCACTGGGGAATAGAGAGGGAACACAGTGTCATAGACTGCCCCTTGGAGGGTTAAAGTCTGTAGGCAGTGAGTCTGCTAGATGTGTTGTGAGCCACTGGAACAATTTTCTTTGCCCCATTTATAGTGAATTGGGAGAGAAATTCCCATAAGCTTTTTACCTACTGTTCTGTGCACACTACACCTTGCTGTGCTGAGTGTAACAGATTCATCCCACAGTGCCCCATCTGGCTCAGCCCTGCTGGCATGCAGTCCCCCCTTTACAGACAGCATGTGCCTGCCTTGCTGTCGTCTTGAAAGCTCTTGGGATTTTTATTTCACAGAAAGTTTTGGTGTTGATAGTGGTGATGAGCATGCTCCTACAGCGATGAACGTTTGATTAGGATGATTTCTCAGGGCCAAGGCAGGATTTTTGGACAAACAAGACCAAGAGGATCAGAGATAGAAGGACCACTATCTTCAAGTTGCTTACAGGGTAGAGGTCTCTCAGAAGATGCTGGTTTCCCCAAGCCCCTGAGCTACGGTAAGGAAACAAGAACATCTCGCAGGTGAGAGAGAAGTTACCTTAAGGAGCGATGTCCACTGCTGCAATAGTAATCTCTTCTAAACACACACAAATCTGTCTTCTCTTGTATTTGATTTTTACTGATATTTTCCTGGTCATTGTTCTGATGCATTCAGCACAATTCTCTGAGCAATCTTCTACTCTTGCGCTCCCCGCAGCCATTACAAACATAGATTTTGCCATCTCCCCAGTGCGTGCTGAGCAGTAACCCTGTTGTAGTTGACATGCAGCGTATGCAGCTGCAGCGATGATAACTGTGCCCACTGCTGTCAGTGCCATTCCTGGTTCTCAGATGTGCAGCAACCAAGCATTTTCTTTTTTGCTCATGCACGTGACAGTTCTTCAGATGCTATTATTGCTCTGTACTGGGTTTGGTGGGGATAGAGCTAAGTTTCTTCATAGTAGCTCATAGTAGCTAAGTTTCTTCATAGTAGCTTTTGCATTTGTGATGAAAATAGTGATGATAACACACTGATGTTTTAGTTATTGCCAAATGGTGCTTACAAAACATCAAGGTCTTTTCTGCCTCTCAAACTGCTCCCCCCCAGCAAATAGGCTGGGGGTGGGCGAGAAGCTGGGAGGAAACACGGCTGGGACAGCTGATCCCAACTGACCAAAGGGATATCCCACACCGTATGACGTCATGCTCAGCAATAAAAGCTATGGGAAAGAAGGAGGGAAGTTGGGGGACGTTCACAGTGATGGTGTTTGTCTTCTCAAGTAACCGTTACGTGTGATGGAGCCCTGCTTTCCTGGAAATGGCTAAACATCTGCCTGCCGATGGGAAGTAGTGATTTAATTCTTTATTTTGCTTTGCTCGCACACTCAGCTTTTGCTTTACCTCTTAAAGTGTCTTTATCCCAACCCGTGAGTTTTCTCACTTTTACTCTTCCGATTCTCTCCCCCATCCCACTGCAGGGGTTGAGCGAGCGGCTGGGTGGTGCTGAGCTGCCTGCTGAGGTAAAACCACGACATGTCCTAAAGGCAGTAGTCAATTCACTGGATTATCTGAAAATGCACCATAGGTCTCGCGCAATTTCCCCGCCTTTCCTGAAGGATACAGCGGATTTCCTAACCTTATTCTTATGGAATATCTGTTTCTTAACCTGACCCGGATAGTGGAAAAACTGATGTGTTATGCTATGATGCTTTGCCAGAGGAAGACAATACAGTTTTTCTTTGATTATATGTTTGATTTCCATTAGCAGATAGGTGAACTACAGAGAGTACTTGAGCTGACACCTTTGAAGGACACCGGATTTTAAAACAAATAAAAGGAGATCTACTGTGTGTTATAAGCAATAATCAATAATTAAAAGCCTTGTTAAAGCATTGCTGAAGAGTACTTCAGAAAAAAAAAAAAGTAGTTATACTGCATTTCATGGTTAATTCAATGTCAATTAGCTGATTGTTAACTTCCCTCCAGCTAAATCTTGTTCAGCACAGAGAAGAGAAATCAAAAGCATTCTAGCTTTAACAAGCCTAGTGTTTCAATCATTCATCTCTGCCCGCAGGCTCAAAATCAATGTCAACAGACGTTTCATTGCAATTTTATCAGCCATTTCTGCATGTCACTGTTTTCTTGGCTGCCCTGATTGTCCCTGAAAACCGTCTGTGGGAACCGGAATTCAGCAGAAAGCTGACTGCAGTTACTCTTTCCTAACTCATGGCTGGGTTCGCTTTCGTCCGGGTAGCAGCGAGTGCTGGTGCCCACCCGGACTTCCGAGGCGGCTCGGTGGGCTGCTCTCCCGCGGAAGGGCCCGCAGGAAGGCGCCGGGTGGGCGCCTCCCGCCCCTCAGCACCGCGGACAGCGCCCGGGCGCCCCTCAGCACCGCGGACAGCGCCAGGGTTCCTCTGCTTCGGCCCTCCTCTTCCTCAGGCCCCGCCAAGCTGCTGCTGCTTCGGCCCTCCTCTTCCTCCCCCCGCGCCCCGAAATGGGCTCGTTTCAGCACCGACAGGCATAGCTTTAAGGTGTGAGTATCCCTTAAAGCATGAAGAAACCGAGGGGCACTCAGGCACAAAAGGTTTTTCTACCAGTGCCGGAATTGCCCGTAGAAAATTGTGTCAAAAAATAACAGGTCACCGTATAAAATTTATAAGACACCACAGACGTTCGCATTTGCTTCACAATCACATTGCTAATTGTGAGATTCACTTCTGTGAAAGGGATCAAGAACAAGAGCTAGGTTGAAGCCTGAAGTCAGACGCTAGTGGTGCTTGGGTCTTGTCTGCTACAGAACTCGAACCGATAACAGGCTGCTCTCGGCCTGCAGTCAGCCTACCTGACTGCCGCACTCATCCTGCGAGCAGTGTAGCATGGCAAGTTACGCTCGGGAATGGCACAGGAGTGGTATTTTGTACTTCGTGCTGATTCCAGACCTGGTCTCTGGTGCTTCAGCTTCACTCCTGTCTTACAGTGGCGTAGACAGTAGATCCACAATAATGTTTTTCATCTTCCGTGACTGATATGGAGATTGCCTCATCAAAGAAAACATTGTTTTGGGCTTAGAAATCCATGACATTTTCATCTTTAAGCTGTAGAGCGACAGTGTTATATATTTGGCATAAAGCAACCAACCTCATGGAAGCTTAAAATCATACTGCAGCCTGGACTACCGCAAATGCTACAACATTGTCTTCTCTCCTTCGTGCTGGCTTTCCATGCTATTAAGTAATGCTGTGCCACAGCCAGGCCCTCAGTCCTGACTTTTAAGGTATTCTAGCTAATCTGCGACTCTGGGTTGAGGACCTCTGTTGTCTGCTCTGTAGACTAAATGAAACCATCCATCACAAGACAGAGCCACTGTCTTCACAGGAGTTTTTGAGGCTCCGCTCACAGCTTTGGATGTTGCTTTCCAGGAGGTACAAACAGACAGCATTTGACTTGGAGCTATCTGCACTGTTGCGTCTCCTGCCTTTAGTCTGTGTGGTAGGATTCTTTCTGGAGTCTTGCATTATGTTTTGGCTCATTTAAATTCTGTCTGAAAAAAACTGCTCTCGTGACACCCACAGTACGATATTCAGTAGTACTGCCTGTTCTCTTGATTAAAAAATATAATTGACAAAACCAGTTTGTGTCTGTATGAGTCACCTCCGTGTCTAGTTGCTATAATTTTTATTGCCTCATTCATTCACTTTGTCATGACTAAGGGTTAGACAGGGTGTTTGTGGATATGTGGATCTCTACGATATGCCTAGCAACCTGTGCATCGGTTCATTCTAACAGGAGATACATGTGGATTACCAGAACTGGATCTGTAGGTGTCTCTTCCCTGTTTTGGGGGGTTTGGCTGGAGCTGGGGGGGTTATTGGGGGGGGGCACGTTATTTTGGGGGTTTTTGTTTTTTTTTTTAAAGTAACCTCTCAACTCAGCTGGTTTGCCCCTCTTTTTTTTCCCCTCAAAAAAATAAGCTCGTGGACAATATCATGGGTATCAGCTTTACTTGTGTGATGTATTTGAAAAATAATTTCTAGCAACATTGTTATAGGTGCTTAAATATGCAGGGGTTATGGAATTACTGCCCTTGAAATGACCTCTGATTTATGTTCAGATAGGGGCCTGATTTTCAGTGCTATTTTAGATAATGTTTTAGACTTCAGATTTGTTTCTAACTCACAATGACCCAAAACAATGAGTGTTTAGTTCTAGTTACTCTTGCCTTTATCATTATTTTTGTGGCTCGCAGGAACCAGTAGCTGGCCATGAAGAAAAGGCTACTCCCTACTAGCGTGCTGCTCATTAATACAGTGAATTAATGTGGATTTATAAGAAATAAAAACTTTTCTTTTCCCAGCTGAGATGTCTTCCTTCCCCATCATCTTATGATGCATTCTGTTCCCCTGCCCCCGTGTTCAGTTTGAAACTGTTGTCATCAAACATCTACTAGGCAACCTAGCAAAAGCAGACCAAAGGTAGGACTGACTCACTCACAGCTCAGTTCGGAAATAACTCGGCTGTAAAAATCTGTAGCAGAAGGTGAGATAGACTTAACCTGAAAAACTAAATTATTGGTCCTGTAGGGTAGAATGTACCTACTGCCAGTGTGTACTATACTTACACTTTTGAAAGACCTGATTCACTTTTGGGGTCTGTGCCTTTCTGCCTGCTTGCTTCAGGATCAGGGCATGCCAGGCTGGCACCTGGCAAGAAGAGTGGAGTCCCCGTCGTTACCCTTAACACATGAATTGGTTCTTCAGCCGTTATCCTCATTCACCTTGGACAAAATGACGTAGTGAAACGATGTGATCTAAATATGCTCACCAAGATTAAGAGGGACTTGGTACCTGTCCAGGCAGCATTTGGTCAGTGTTGCTACCGAGGCAAATGGGAGTCAAGCCAACAAAATGGAGGTTATTTCTCCAGCTCAGAGACGTTTGCTAACACTGACACAATGCTTGTGGATCAGATAGAAGTTTTAGAAGTTCATTAATTTTGATAATGGGCAGGAGGCCCACTCTGTTACTCCAGTTTGTGTCATGTTGTCAGGGAGGCATCTACAGAGAAGCAAAGTAAAGCACAGGTCAAAACAAGCCCGCGCTGTTGTACCACTTGTGTCTGAAGAGCTGAATTCTACAGTCAGCCTTCTAACAGTTTCAAATATATTTGCCTTAATGGCTCGCATTGCATTTCTGATACTGTTTTCTCAATTTTGCTGCAGGTTTGATGATCACTTTTGTGATGCTTCTGTTTCAACAGAGCCCCTGATAACAGTGATGTTGAGGAAAAGTCCAGTTCAGGTACCTGCTACTCAGAAGGGCCTTACCACAGAACTAGTTTTCTCTCCTTCTTCCTTTTCTTTTTTTTGTTGTTTGTTTTTTTTTAAGAGAATAGATGCTTTCATTCCTGTCACAGTAAGGTAGAGCATTGTTGCCATAATAAAGCTTTGCTTTTGTGCTGCTGCTCCATGCTGACTTTCCTTTGCTTTTGGACATTTTGCTTGACCCCTTCTTAGATGCCCTTGTCCTTTCTTCCTCTGTTAGAGTCAGAGGTAAGCATGTACCATGGGAGTTCCAGAGCAAGGAGGCTTTATGGCTTCATAATGCGTAATATGTAAATTCGTATGCCAGTGTCTGACCCTAGAGTTGAACAGGAGTTCAGAATGGGAAACGGGAGAGAGAGGCTTCTGATGGCTTTGGTTCAAGAAAAATCCTTTATAATAGAATTTTTGTAAAGTACATACAGCTAACATTAAAGATCTAAGATAAACCATGCTGCGTGATATTAGGGATTGCCCCAAAAGCAGAGTTTCTGGCTCTTCCCAAGGACCTATTCTGTTGGATAGCAGATTTCTTTCAGGCTACGAGAAGTCAAGTTCATGTGTCTGGGTCTCCAGTCACACAATACACGTGAACTAGACTGCTGGTATTCAGCCTTGCGGTCTGCATTTACAACTGGGTGGAGACAGGGAGGACAACACGGAGGGGAGGTGAATCAGAGGTTGCTATTTCCTCCTGAGATTGAAACAAGATGCGTGAGATGGCCCCTCTCTCTGAAAACATGAACGCACGTTATCAAGGTTGTAGCAACAACAATAACGGGACAGGATTGCTGGGGAGGGCGTAGACGTGGCCCCTGAGGCAAAGGCAGGGGAAGAATAGGACTTGACCAAATGCAGTTCTTGGGTTTTCTCTTCATGAAACGCTGACCTTCACTGGTCATTTTACAAACGTTCCTTTGCTGGAACAGTGTTGCACCTTAGCTTGATCCCCTGAGCGTATGATACTTCCTTTGGTTTTTCTCATATTTGTTTTGCAGTGCAGCATCTCAGTTCAAACTGTGGCTGCGTGTTCTTTGCAGGAGATGCTTCTGGTGTTTATAGAACTGTGCAGAGCCTAGCAGGGTGGGAACCAGATGGCCAGGGCCTACAAGCGGCACCAGAATACCAGCAATACCAGTGCAGTTACCCAAGTTTCATTGTCGGAGTTCCATTTCTCCTTGATTCTGCCTCAGAAACAGCTAAAATCAAAGCTTCTTTCTTAGCTTATGCTAAGAAAAAGCTGAAAGTGCAAAAGTGAAAAAAAATGGACACCAAAAGACTTAAAAATTCAAGAATGTTTTTCCTTGGGAAGATACCAATCTTGCTGCCATCGGTGGAACCAGCAGTTTGCACTGAACTTGATAGCACATTGACCTCTCTGTGGGCACACATCTATATCTTCATGCAAATACATCAAAATGAGTATTTGTTTTCCTAGTATTAACTTTTAAAAAGAAAGAACCAGTCCCTCTTGGAAAGATGTTTATGTGAGCTGACGAGAGCCGTCCTTTCTTTTCAGGTTCTGAGAAGTGGTGTTTTCAGTGGAGGACAGTGATTCTTTTCTCTTTCTCTCAGGGCTGCAGAAACAACAGCCAAGTTCTTTTTAGCCTAAATTAGCTGAGGATAAAGAAAATTAAACACACTTGGAAAAATTCTGAGGGAAACAGAAAGGGGGGAAGAAAAAATATTAATCTGAAAAAACCTTGAAACTTTAGAATAAAATAATATTCTCCTATTTAGATTTTCCAATTTGTGGGACTTTTAGGCTTTAAAAAAGTGCCTTTTCCTATTAAGAAAATTGCTCTCACTTTCCTGCCATGAACAGAGTTCTGTTTCTAATGATGGAAGAAGTTGAGTGTAGCTGCTGAGTAGCTGGAGTGGGGATCCGACTATCAATGCGTCACTAGCTAAATGTGATTTGAGATGCAGCTTGCTTTTCTATATCTCAGATCTCAGGGCTAAACCACAAACTGTACATGACACAACTAAATTAATATTTAAAAATAATTACTTGCTGCCTGAAGGTAAACAGAAAAAGGGTAAATAATTGATAGCACTGGGACTGCGACACTGTAAGTCTGCTGAGCGTTTATGATGTGCTGTGAAGGTTCAAAGGGATTGCTCGTCTGCTGCCTCTGAAGGAGGGTTTTTGCTAATTATTCCAGGGCTTGTTTTGTCAGCCAGCAATGTTTTCAGAGTTTGAAGCATCAGAATAGAATGCCAGCTTAATTTAGGCGAATCTCTAACTTAATTTACTAACTTTCCTTCCAAGATTTGCATTGTAAATGATAAGGTGATTTTCATATATATAATTTTTTTTATCCCATCAACATCTGAAGGGAAATTTCATGTGGTCTGCTGCCAAGAATGCAGAGTAACTTGCATTTAAGAGGTGCTTACATAACGTGCCACCCTATGACAATACCTGTCTGCGGAGCTTGGTGATGCCTGGAGAGTTGGCAGCTATTCACTTTTCAATGGTAAATACCCCTCCTCCTATAGCCCAACATCAGAATAACCAGCATTCAAAGTGGCAGATGACCATAGAATCACAGAATCGTTAAGGTTGGAAAAGACCCTTAAGATCATCGAGTCCAACTGTTAACCCAGCACTGCCAGAAAGAAAGGTCAGTGATTTCAAATTGATTCAGTCAGAAAACTTCTTGCACCGATTATTGCATGGACAGTAAAACAAAACAAAACAAGCTGCCTCCACACAGGACTTCAGTTTTCTGGTGTTAAAGCAAAGGGTAAGAAAATACGCTGGCGATATATGCGGAGAGTCAATACCTGCAGGTCTACAGTGTACTTAAATAAGGTGCCGTACACCCCTATGGGGCAGCGACCGTTAGAGAAAACTTGTAAAAAGAGAAGAAAAATGAAGCAGGTGCTAGGATCCATCGGCAGTGCCAGCTGGGCCGTGTGATCAAACGATTCCCAAAGTGTTCTTTGCAAGACATGTTTCACCCCGTGCTAGGGATGGGAACGCGGGTTCTTGTCTTTGTGCCCAGTCAGACCTTCAGTAATGGCAGCTGCTTTAACACCTAGCACTGCATCGCGCTTTACTTTTGTTGCCTGAAAATGCAATCTAAGCTCTCATTTGGATTTTGCAAAAAATGCCATACTAAGGTGTACAAGCATGGGTGTCATTTGAGGCGTGCAGTAATTCTTACACTCTGTCGAACAGCAGTAGGGCTTTAAGTGGAGTCCGTGAGACTTTTTCCAGCTGATGTGCATCTGGAAGTGAACAGTAAGAATGACTAAATAGAAAACATGGTGTGCAAAGAGGGACTGACAAAAGTATGTTTTGTTCAGTCCAGAGAAGATGAATGGGAAATGGTAGAGCAGCCATCATATACGTAAATGTTGCAGCAAAGAGGAGGGATTACTCTGTTCTCCCATATGTTTTTTTTTTAATGGCTTAAACTGGGCTCTAGAGGGGGGGGGGAAAAGGGAAATGCTTCTCATGGTAGAGGCAGGTCCCTGTTAGAGCAGATTGCTGGGGGCGTGGGGCTGTGGAATCCCTGTCACTGGAGATTAACAACACGTCAAACAAATATTGTCTACGAGGGATGATTTTAAGAGTACCTCAGTCCTATCTCTCTTCCAGCCCTGGCAATCCAAGGCTAAATAATTAAGGCACAAAGAAGCTGAGCACCGAGGCTCAAGCGGGACGTACGGGCCTGTGTATATCGGGTCCAAGCTCAATGTTTGTGTGAAACATGTTCGGGGGAGCGAGGTTGCCAGGTTTTCATGTTTTATAACTACTGTTGCAGCATTTGGATATTCCTGTATGTCCTAGCTCTACAGGTCAGTATTTGCCTGAGAATCCCCATTCTCATTGATAAAAATAATACTGTTTCTAGTCCTCATGGTTTCAGAGGAAGGCCTAAAAGTGTGGCTGTCTACAGCCGAGAGGCTCAGAAAGCAGGAGGCGGCACATCTCTGATATGCTTTCATTATATCACTGGTGGGGCAGGGAACTCCTGCTTTTTCATGCTTGGGGTTCCCAATGCAAGGAAAGGCAAAACAAAAAACCCAAAAAAAGCCTACTCTGAACTCCGTTCCAACATTCAGGTCACCACCCTTCTCCTTTCTTCCCCACACCCAAGACCACACACTTGCACTTGCACCTCCGGGCGTGCATGTCTGCCTGCCAACACAGAGGAGGTTACCGATCTCATCACAGCGCTGGTTATCTTTCAAAGAAAAATATCCTAAAAGAAACCCCGAGAGCTCAGCGGTGCAACCCCACCCCCTGCCACGGAGCATGGCCACACTGAGCTGCACGCAGGCTGGGGAAAGAAACGCTTTTTTTTCTTCTTGGGAAAGGGGCCAGTGGGTTTTATAGGAAGAAGCAGCTAGAGGCAAGTCGCTGTTGTTGAAGCGTCGGCTGCTTTAAGGGAACGTGAAGCATTGAAACAGACTGGGGCGTCTCTGGCCAGTACAAGAATCACAGGGGGAATTTCAGTTTTCTTCTCTTTCTCTGAAAAGTTATTTTACATTATTTGCAGGAGGGTTTTATGAGACCCGGGCCTTTGTTGTGTTACCAGCTTGAGGAATAGGAAAATGGGGATTCTTTCTTGAACAAGTTCAGGACAGACCCAGGATCAAACTACAGTGCCTGCCGATAGCCAGATGTGCCCCCAGGTGCTCTAGCCCTTCTGCTCTCTCTGAGAGAGCTTGCTGCTCTGAGTGGGATGTCAGGTTTTAGCTTATTCATCTTTTCTGTTTGATGTCTCTAGAAGAAAGTAGTTAATAAGGTGTTCAGAACTGCTACTGAGTCAAACCAGAGGTTCAGTCCACTTCTCCAGCAATTGGCCCAGCAAGCTCTGTGTTTCAGCCACCTGTAACACGGACAACGGACAAGGTTTGGCAGGTACTGAACAAGCTAAAGCTTCCCCAGGTGCCAGGACACAGTTTACATTTATTTCCTAATACATTTTACCTCCCACATGGGCAGTACCCCCCTGTAAAAGCCACCCCGCTGTAGCTCTGTCTGGTAGAATACTGCAAGTATAGATAGATTCCCTTGGAATGGGACAAAAGGTTACTGTCTAGACGGGGATGTTTTCTCCTTCTGCTTAGCAGCAGTGAGGAATGATTTTCTAAACTGGGCGCTTAGTACTGGACTGGGACTTAGTACTGATCCTTCTTCAGCAAGTTCCCATCTGATCGGCCTGCCAGATGGTGAAGGAAGAAGCTGGAAGGATCTCTTTATTGTAAGTAGGTCTTGAATACAGGGACGCTATTTAACATTTCCATCAACTGCCAAAATCATTTCTGCAAGGATTTCAAGCTGAAGTAGTAAGGTGATGTTCTTGTTCTTCTCCAGCTCATAAACAGATATTTAAAATTCAGTCTTTTCTAGGAGCTCACTCTGAACACTGTATTGAAGAAGGCCTTTTATAAAGAATGTGCTCACTCATGGTAAATGGTACAGGCACAGAGGAAATTATGCTTTAAAAAAATGGGAAATTTGCAGAAAGCATCAGGCTTTCTGATTTTTTGTTGATTTTGAGCAGGCTTCCTGCTCCATTTTGCAGGACTGGTAACTTTATTTTAGTCAAAAATTAAAAGATCTGGGAACAGCTACTGGGCCGAACACTACATTGGTTTGTCTTTAGCAGGGAATAAACTGGCAATCCTACAAACAGTGAATGGTATTGCTAATGTGAATTTTGTTTGACTAGGAGATTTCTGCCAGGGTAGTGATTTGGTGCATTACGAGGTTAGTCCTGTAGAAAGGACAGTAGTGAAAATAGCTACTGAGCGTTGATTGAATCAAAACCTAAAAGCTATCACCTTGAAGAGAACTTGCCTTGAAAACATTGCGGCTGCCGGAGGTGTCTGCCAGCAGCTGTGAAGGCAGCCGTCCCAGTGAAGCTTCCCAGAGAATGCAGTAATACATGCAATAAAGAGATTTTGCTAGTGAAATACCCACTTGTGAACTGTTCATGGGTATAAGAAAAATGGATCTGAGGTCTTGCCACCTGAATTCCCTTCCTCTCCCTCGGTAGGTTATCAGCATGACAACAGGAAATGAATTGGACACCATTAATAAAACATGAAGCCTTCGTGTTCAGGTTCTGTGCTCCATCGTTCAAGTATAGAAGACACTGTGTGAGAAGGAAACAGAGGAGTCAAATCCACAAGTTCATTTACTCTTTTTAACTACACAGCAAACTTTGGCTCAGACTTGGAACTAAACCTTTCTTTTCTTCCCCTGAATTTATTGAAAAGCTGTTAAACCCTCATACAGAAATCCTGAAGGATTGTTACTGAACTGTGAGTAGTCTTTCAGAACGTAAAAGATTTTCCTAATAGATCTCACCAATAATTGGATATTGCCGGTACTGTTTTTTACTCAAAAGTGTCTTCCACTACGATGTAAATTTTTAGACCTTCTTTTCGTGCATTAGCTTTTGCAGCTGTTTACACGGCGCGGATTTTTTTTTCACTGGGATAGATGCCCTTTTTGTGCCGGTTGCTTATGTTTGTGATTTTAGGAACGTCCCAAGATACGTACCTTGCTGTCTTTTCGGGGCTCGTTTTGCTAGAGGGGAACGAGTGATTCACCTGTCTCATAAAAATGGTGTTTTCCTCCAAAGAACAAAGGATTAGCCTCAAAGAATAGAGGTCTATATGAAGTAGACTGAAAGACCCCCCCACCGCCAGCACCACCACCTTTTCTGTCTGTACTTTAAAACCATCTCATGAAAGCTTATGGTCACAGCAGTATGCAACCCGAGGATGAGAACTCGCAAACCTGTTATGAAAAAGTCATGGGAACAAAAGTAGAAGACCCGGTTCAGCCAGACAAAGAGGCCTTCTGCAGCTATAATAAAGGCTTGTTTTGCTCTATGGGGGAGTTTAATTGCAAAATATTTAGCATAGGTGAATCATAAGGAGCCTAACCATAGGAAGAGGTTAACCACAGTTATAGGAAAGATTCATCTGAGGCTACAATAAACAAGTTCTTGGTGGGAAGAAACCAGAAGACTCTCCTCAGCTGTGGACAGGCCCACTCCTGAAACTCAAAGGTCGAGTTGCAAGTCCAAAGCAGGAATTCTCCTCCTGACCTTAGATAGTTCTTTTAGGAAATAGCCAAGTACCAGGTCAGGTGGAAAGATAAGATGTTTATTGCTGGTGGGAATTTTTGTCAGGCTGCTGTGGCTGGAACCACCAGTTCATCTCCCAGGGGAGACAGTGCTTCATGGTAAGGTCTACCACAACTGTAAGTGTAACCCGGGGATTATTAGGACTTCCATATTTTTGAACAAACTGACGTGTTTCTTACTGATAAATAAACGTGGAAGCGCTGCTTCCTGGATCCTGTCAGGAGCCAGAGGCTCCAGTCCCGTAGGGATTTTAGGCCAGGTCCAAATTCCTTTAATTATTTCTGTTTAGTCTCCTTCGAAAGAACATGTTTGCTAGATGTGCCTCTTGCTCAATTCCTGAAATGCAGAAGGAAAAACTCCAACTGGTTGAGAAACCTGGACAGTGAGACAATCCACATTCGGCAAAGTTACAAATTCAGTGTTATAGTTCAACTCAATTAAACATAATTTTCTTGGCCGCCACCTACAAGTTTGATGATAGGAAATTGGATTTGACTCATTACAATACAAAGGGGCAGTTCGGTAAATGTACATTTTCAGCCAAAATCATTAGTCAACTAACAGAGTAGAATTATGTTTTCACTGAAGTTTATGTTACCATTTGGTTTACTTGTTTTTGCTGCCTGGCTCCATCCATAACAAGTGCAGCCAAGCTCTAATTCTCAACTGTTTGAAGTTATTCAGTCTCATGAGAGATATGCCAGACAATTCATTGGACAATATTCAAAGTATTAGTGAGGTTAATTCTAATTGCACAGAAGGAGCTATATTAACATTTCTATTTCAACACATTTTTCGTTACTTGGGGCTTAGGTCATATGAATTGTTTTTCTGCGTGATTGCATTTCTGTTGTCAGAATGTCTAAATACGAAATACTAAAATTGTTATACAATCAGTTCCTATGCCAAAGAACCGATATTCCTTTGGTTGTGTCAGAATTTGGGGGGAAAAATTCATATAGACCTCTATTTTTTGAGGCTAATCCTTTGTTCTTTGGAGGAAAACACCAATTTTTTTGGAAAAATTCTGAGCCCTCAGAATGACAATCTGAAAAAAACCATTGAAACCAGTCTTTTCCCCCGGAAGGATCTGTCTGAAGATGCCCATTTCCAGTGTTCCCATCCAGCTCTAGCCAGTACTTAGACCGTGGGCCATGGTAGCTCTTGAAGGCAGCTGAGATGCTCAGGATAAGTCCCTGGGGGTGCTGCCCACAGCGGGGGTGCTGGAACGTCGTCCTAGCGTCTGCGCACCCCAAAGGCGTCGGGGTTGGGTGGGGGATCCGCAGCAAGGGGGGATCCCCCTGGAACGGGCTCGAGTAGAGGCGCAGGGCTAGGCGTGAGCTTCAGAGAAAACCTGGTAACTGGGCCCACTCTCTCTGCTGGCCTGCGCGCGGCCGTGCTGGTCCGTGCGCCGTCACCACCGACTCTCGCGTGGCTTCCACCTGAGCAGAGTCTTGCTCTGAGGAGAAATAGCACTGAGTAAATGAAAGAAGCAGATGAAAAGGGAAATGTTAGAGGCGGAGAAGCACTGCTCTGAAAAACCTCGTTTGGACAAATCCAGGAACCACCTTCTGTTTGCAGTTTGAGGTTATTGGGAACAGAAATTGGGAAATCCTGTGAAGAATAACGCAGCTGAAGCCTTGCTGTTTGGGATCAGCTGAGTGGAAGTCTGGGTGAACGTGATCAGCTGAGTGGAAGTCTAACTGGGTGTTTTCATGGAGGGGTGCCGTAATATGACTGAGGGGATGTGGGACTGAGCATGATTTATTGAGACTAATTGAGTATTCAGTACTGGAGTAGGAACAGGAGTCACTTAATTTAGATTAAACTATAACAGCACCTGGTGCTGGCTGCAAACGCGTTTTTTTCTGGAAAAAGAGATAGTTGGAACTAGCCTTCGTTACCCCTTTGGGGTGTTTTCTAAATAACACATCTCTCTCCTTTTTTAAATATTAGTATGTTAAATGTCCAAACGGTTCTTGCTGAAAATGATGCCTCTGTTAAATTACCAGTGCCCACTCATTTTCCAGGTAGAGGTTCTGGGTACCCAGGGCCATTTGGAAACCACTAGCAGCTGGCTAACCAGCAGGGAGGCTGGGCAAGACCCCTGGGTCCTGCCAACGGGCCCGAGCCAGCCCCCTTTGCTGCAGTCATCCCTTGTAGCTTTCCTGCTAACACTGCACCTGATTTCCGTGTAAGTATTCCCTGTGCCTAGGTTTTTAGCCTCTCCCTGTAGGAGTCTGGTTTATGCCAGTCATTTTTATAGTATAATTTTTTTTTTTTTTTGCATCTAGCCTAAACTTTTCCTTCTCTAGCTCCAGGTCAGTGCTTCCCATGCTGATGTCTCCTGCACCTCCCTCTCCTCATGCTGCTGCTCATTCACATTAACTGCAAGATAATTAGAGACTGATCCTGTCCCCCGAGTCTTTGTTTCTCCAGACTATGGCTTAAATCCTGCAGCAAACCCCACTGAATTCCTCGGGTTTGGTCCTTTTGGGGCTGCTCTTGCTGTTGTATCCAGTTCTCAGCACAAAGTTCTTTGATATTGTAATGTTGTAATGGCAGGAGACCCTGGTTAAGCAAAAACAGAACCGGCCCTCCCTCCCTCCCTCTGGGGGTTGCGGGTTATTAACAGAGCTTTGCTCAGCTGAGCAACATGGAACCGTCAGGTCTCTGCCCGCATTCCTGTCTTGCAGCTTCGGAATTCTCATACTATTTAAAAAAGCAGGAACAAGGCAGCTTATACGGTCCCAGCAGATCCTCACCCTGGCATGGCTGCTGACCTTTTGGAGTTAAGGGCTCACAAAATCCTCCTGTCCATCTCTGTTCCCCAAGAGGAACAGGTCTGGGAACTAGATCCTCTGTGGGGTCAGCTCGCACCCCACTGCTGGCTTGGCAAAGCCAGCTCCAAGCGGCAGGCCCCCCCTTGGCACCCGTGCCCATCAGGGAATCCCTGCTGGGAGCCCAGACCCCAGCCTGCTGGCCGGCCAGCCTGCCAGCCTCTCCCCTCCTCTGCCCTATGGAGGCTTTTTTGTTTAGTGTTACCTGCTGTCTTTAAGTTCGTTATGCAGCATTATATCAGCTGTTTTATTGGAACAGAAATGAATTCTGTCATCTGCAAAAGCAGTGTCTCGAGTGCAGAAATCTTTTGGGCTTGCTTGGCACAACCTACTTTTAATAAGCCCCTGTTATGCAGTAGTTGTTAGACCTTATTCCCAGGTGTTTCACACCGCTCACTCCACTGTGTTGTGTGGAGCTGATGCCAGGTTGAATGGTTTGCAATTTCTTGCTTCTCCCTTTCCTGGTCATCCTGACGAGCAGAAAAGTTGCTTCATGCGCTCACTGCAAATCCTCCAAAACTCGTGCTGGACTGTTCCCAGCACTGGGAATCCTGCCAGAGCTTCGTCCCCACCCTATGCTCCCCTTTCTGGCACGTGGACTGCTCTTGAAGTCACATCGACAAAAGGCACCGGATCTGTGACACTTCTCAGCCCCGTAGTGGGGACAGGCAGCACCATCAGAGCCAGGCCAAGAGTTCGGTGCTTTAGAACCGGGTCTTGTTGGTTTGGGATCTTTCCATTTGAAGGATTCTGGCACATTAAGAGCCCTCCCCTGAGTTTTTCATCCTCTTTCAAGCTGTTGTAATAAACCTCTCTTTCAGTTGGCTCAGCTAGTAGTCTGTGGTGGGTCTCTTGCGTTGTGCACATGCCTGCCCCGAGACCTGGACTGAGCATCACCAAATTCATCTCGCGCACGCGCTGCAGAGAAGCTGCTGGCCCACAGTGCGCTGCAGAATTGAGTGGATCTGGCAGCAGCGCCTCAGTGACTGAAAGCTTCGTGTCGCGTATGCAACCTGCCATGCGCCCTGCTCTGCGGGAATTATGGCTCTGTGCAGCACCTAGCATTTGTCTCCAGTAAAGCAGGCTGTGCAGTAGGGCTCAGGAGTGCATTTTACACTGCACGCAGCATAGACTGGGTGCAGTCCAAGACTTTCACATCTGCAGCTGTAGTATAACCAAGGGAGGAAATCCAGGAGGCTGCATCTCCCTGAACAACAGCACCACTTACAGCCTGGTCTCAGATGCCAGCCTGGGGCCAGAGCCACAGAGCAGCAGTCTGCCAGCACCAAGGAGGAGGCTGGCATCTGCTTTTCCTGTGTGCCTCAGGATTAGTCCACCACAGCTGAGCATGTCCAGGTCCTACTCGGTGGCATCTGTGGCCTGCACCCGTCTGTGCTGATGATGGTCTCTGCTGAGTGGCTTTTGGCACCTGGGCTGTTCAGCTCAGCAGGGTGCCAATGCCCTCGAAGGAGTCTGAAGAGCAGAGCAACGATTTGAGCTGCTGCTTAAAAACATCTCCTTGGAAAGCTTCTAGCTGCTGCAACAAAGAAGGTGCCTAACCAACAGGAGAAAACCTCATTCCTTGTGTCCTGGTGTGCCATAGTCTAGGACAGTGGCCTGCCAGCCGGTTACCTGGGCAAAAGTTCTGGCATGAACTTGAGATAGCTGGAACTGAGGGTCAGCCTTCAGCCTCTTCCAGGCAATCCCAGTAGCAGAAAGTATCTGAAGAATCCCACAGACTCACACCCAATTTTCAAGGCCAGCATTTCTCCCAGCATACACAACCCTGCCCAGGAGGCTAGCAGGGTTACATTATCTGGAGTTTGGATCTGGACATGAGGAGGCAGGTGCTGGAGAAAACAGGCAGGCACACGAGCAGTCAAAGGCAAGAGCAAGCGTTTCAGGTCTGCACACTCAGCACATTGCATCCCATCCAAGCAGAGCTGGGGATGTTGAAGAAGCGAGACAGGGAACAAGCGGGGATGTGTTGCAGGGCTTCTGCCAGACTGAGCACCACGAGTAAGGCAACATCAGTGCTCTGCAAGACAGGGGAAGGGAACTGCTTAAGGTGACATTCAAGGATCAAGAGGAAAATTATAGTGGAAAAAACAAAGCATATTGGGCTACGATCCCTGAGAACTGTGATGAGAGACCCTCCGGCCCCTCCGCGTTGCTGGAGACACACGAGTCCCAGCGGACCGGCACGAGGGAGGGTGATCGCGCCTGCGCGGGTGTCCCGGGGAGGCACTGCCGGGGAGGTTAGGCAGGGCAGGGTGTTCAAGGCAGCCCCTCAGGAGGGTTGCTTTTGTGGTTGTTGTTGCTCTAACTCATCTGCTTTACAGGAATGCGTAGGGTAAAGCATGAAGCTGGAGGCCCACAGCACCGGGCGTGCTGATAGCAAGAGCTGCCTTGGCTCCCCTCCTTCGGTGTGCTTTAGCATGACCCACAGTGGCCGGAGGGAGAGGTGCCCACCCCTCCTGCGAGTCAGTGGCTGCTGGAAAATGCTCCTGATGGGCCCCCGCGTCCTCAGTGAGCTGGCAGCTGCCTGCTGCCCCCGGGGCCGTTGCCAGCAGACCCACCGCTATGCCGTCCTGCCCGGGAGAGGAAAAACAGCAAACCCAAGTGCTAAGCGTCACAGGAGCGTGCCAGCGGGGAAGGCATGGGCCTTTGCTTATATGTGAGTGTGAATCCTCCAGATGGAGTTTCAGCAGAGAGAGCGTTGATGCAATTTAAATGGAGGGTTTAAGGGCTGCCTGCGCTGGGAAGGGGCTCAGGCCACGACTGGGTAAACATCAGGTGAGCGGCAGCGGAGACGGGGCCTGTGCTGGGAAGCACTGCCAACACAAATCTCTTAATAGTCTTTCAGTCTCTGCTAGGCCTTAAAATCAATCAGAGGATTAACTAAGCAAAGCTGGTTTTATGATACATGATCCAGCTTTGTGCAATTGGATCTAACTTTGCTTCGGCCCTCCTTTGTGGCTGGGCTCGCTAACGTGCTGCCTGCAGCCCGGGAGCCTCCCGGAGGAACCCGAGGAGCAGCGGGGAAGCCCTCCCCAGGGCGGCCCCGGGGAGCGGGGTCCCACCGGTGCACCCTGCTCGAGAGGGATGCCAGAGAGCAGCCGTGTGGCACCGCTCGCGCGCACCAGTCGCTTCCCTCCCACTGGCGTCTTCTCTTCATTCGGCGCTTCTCCTTGCAGAAGCTCTCTGAAGGCAAGCCGCTGACCCCTTCTCACTAGCTGCCGGCTTCGGGTGGCTTCTGTGACACCTTCTTCCAAGGACCAGGTATATGTCGCGCTTTGCCTTTTCTCTTACGGTAGTGGCTCCTGGGCGTGGGTGTTCAGGTCTGAGCTGAAGCCTGGGAGCAGATGCACCCTTCTCCTGCCACGTGCACTGGTAAGCCTCATCCTCAGAGGACCGCTTTGGAGATGTCACCAGTGAGGGACATGACAAGTCCCCCTCAAAGACACACTCTGGCTCCTGGCAGATCAATACTTTAATTCGTTTGATAACAGGAGCCATCCGCCCCACTGACACCAGGCAGCATCTCTGTTTCAAACCAGGCGTAGGAGCATTTGCTTAGCTTTTGCCAAAACAGTTTGCTCTCTCTCGGGCTGGGAGTTACTGCTGGTGACGGCGTGTGCAGGAGAGCTCTGTCAGGTCCCTGGCGGGAGCCTGAACCCCCCTAAACACACTGTGGCTGCACAGCAGGGGCAGATCTGGATGTCCCCGCTGTACCTGCGAAGCAGTCATAGTGCCAAAGTGATGTGAGGAATAATGAAATAGCCCCTCCAGAACTGAGCAGCCTCAGTTTTCTGGCAAAATTCTCCTCTGCCCTTTTTTTCCAGACTCGCTTCTGCAGTCCGTGGCCAGGTTGGTTCAATCGAGCGATGCGGAGGTCGTGGTGCAACGTAACACAAAGTGATACCTGGCTGCTGAATTACCCTGCCTTCCAGTATCCGCGCTGACTTGCGAGCCTCACAGCTTTAGGCCTGTCAGCCACCAGGAGTTCATCTATGCAAATTTGCTACAAGAAAATGAGGTCTATAAATAATAGACACCTTGGGCCTGCACGTCGGTACAAGGTAATCCATTGTCCTGCTTGAAATGTATCCGGTTATATTTTATGCTTCTGTGTGAAAGTTACAAGGAAAGAAAAGTACCCAGGACAAAATTCAACCTTTATTCACCTTCTGACCTAAAAAAAGAGTGGAGGGGAAATGTTTCTTGGCTGAAACTGAACCGGGTCTGCCAGGGAGCGAGCCCTTGGACTTCACTCTGTGCTGAGGGTTGCTGCAAGAAGCACTCCTGCTTCTGCCTCCTTTACGGCGGTTGCCTCCCTCCCCTCTGTTTTTTTCAGAAGAAACGTGAGGAACCTTATTTACGCCACTTGCCCAGCAAAGGGCTACTTCAGATGTTAACCAAAACTAAACCGTTCCTAAGTTGTACTTCCTTTAAATCTTTCTAAACTGGATGTGCTCGCCTCACAGCAGTCTCGGCTCTTGGGAGGCACTTCGCTCCCGACTGCTGCTTTGGGTGGCCCAGTATTCTTGGGAACGCAGGCCACAGAAATCAGGTGAAATTATTTAATTTTCTTTCTGTCCTAGTTGTTGAAGCATTTATATATCTGGAAAATATTCAGAAACGTGCAACGAGGCTGATCAAGGGTATAGAATAGCATCCATAGGAGGCATAGCTCCATAGACTGTGATTCCTCAGCCTGGAGAGAGGTCACTGCGGGACAAAACGATAGCAGTCTCTGAAATCGTGAGTAGCATGAAGAAGTCACCCAGAGGTGATTTGCTCACTGGCTCTGGTTCTTCAAACAGAAGAAGGTGGTCCTTTGCACAGTGTGTCATTAATCTGCAGAAATCTTTGCTGCAGAACGTTGTGGATGCTGAAGGTTTACATACATGTAAAAAAATAAACTGGACAAAGTCGTGGAAGGGGAAAAAAAAAAAACAACCCAAACCTAACAGCTATTGAATAACAAACCTCACTTCTGTCATGGGAAATCTCTGCAAACTGTCAGACTCCGGGAGAGTATTCTGGAGAGGCATCGCTGCAAGCTTTGTGCTGTTCTGACAGTCTTCCCTGCGCCTCTGTTGCTGGACAGGCTATCTGTGCTCTGACCTCCTATAGGCGTTTGATGTTATGTTCCTGTGCCTCTCCTCCCCCATGATTTCCACCCCCATCACCTTTTTCTAAAACTCACAGATTTGGTGTTACAATTAAGTTCTGCACTGAATATATTTTTGCTTTGAGAAGCGTCCAAACAATTCGTTGTGAAAGCGCCTTCTGGCTGCCTGTATAGCATTCTGAAAAGGACAAGCCTTTAGATAGGCTGGCAAGTCACATAAATAGTAAATACATGGTTCTGAGAATTGAAGTTTCCCTGGGAAGCCTGAATCTCTAGTTCTGTAACAGCTTGGTTATCAAACAGATGATTTACATGTTATTAGATATTTCCATCTGTTGATAGAAAAATGCTCTATTGCATAATGTTCCTTTTGCTCCTGATTCAGTTCTCACCATTGCCAGGAGCGCTTTTGGGCCCCCAGACCAGCCTGTTTAAATAATCAGCTCGCAGCCAGTGGCACTTTGGGGTGCTCAGTCTGGTGGGCGAGCAGGGAAGGCCAGCGGCAAGGACCTTGGCAGAGCCGCCTGCCCGTGGGCCGCTGCCAGCAGGCACCCGGCTGCGTGCCCTAAGGACCACTTCTGCCTGCGGCTCTGCCCGCTGCCTGCCGGTGCAGCTCCGGAGCACCCACCTCGGGGCTCGGTGCCCACTGGGCTTACCGCCACCCGCTCCTGAGAATGTATTTTTCCAAGCTTCCATGCAATCTTAGTCACTTCTTTTTCAGCATATCTAAGTTCGTTCACTTTTGGTCAAGCTTGTCCAAAGGACAGAATCTGTCTTTATTGCAATTTCAGGGGAACTTTGCAGTCCGGTTGCCTGCAGATGGTCAAACTTGCAGACACCAGAGGAAAACCACGGTGTGTGCAAACCCGAGTGCACTTCCATGTTGCTCTCCGTTTGTGTCTGTTCCACTTTGCCAGTCTGTATGGGGACTGCTCTGCTTCTGGAGGATGGACTGAAAATCTAGCAGTGCCAATAGTCATGCGTTTGTTCGTTGATACGGATTCACATCTCCAAAGAACCCCGAGAACTTTAATTACTCCAAAGTATCCCAGAATGCATTGCTTTGGAGCAGTCACTGGGAATAGATTAGCCTTAGATGTAAAACAAAGAACCTGGAAACTGTATTCAACAGGCAAGCAAAACAGGGAATATTTCAATCAGCAAAACGAGGGGAGAGTGTTGAGATGAGTGAAGAGAGGAGGGAAATACTGGGCTCAGTGCCTGATTCCTAATCCCTAAACTGTCTTACCATAGCATTGTGAAAGCCAGGAGGAATAAACCTAATACCACAGCTTCTTGCCATCAAGAAACTATGTATTAATACAGTAGTGCTAAGGTAATTAACCAAATCAGACTTAGTCCAGTGCTGAAAAGGATTTCTTCCCCTAGGGATAAGCAGATGTCTCAATCTAATTATACAAGTTATTTAATCAGAACCAGAGGTCGCGTATCTAATGAAAATACTACTGAATGTGGGGGAGAGAGGTTGTAGCTCTGAAGCAGTGCAAGCAGAGGGGGGATACAAGCTTCCAAACCGGTGCAGTTTCTAATGCTCTTCTGCCTTATTTCTATACATGACTTTAAGATCGATCTCAGGATAGGAATTTGAAAAAAAAATCACTTGTGAAAAGAACACATTCTAGCAAAAGTTTGTTTTGCTGCCTGGTATGGAAAGAAAATTATCCGATAAATGTCATCAGTGCTTCACCCGCCCACAGTGCTGACAGAGGAACAAGCAGCTGTATTTTGTCTGAGGCAGTCGATAGCTCTAAGTGTTACCGGTTTGTTAGCCTGGCTTCACCTGGGTAAAAACTGTAACAGATGCCTAAAACCTGCCAGTTGTTCTGTGTGCCTGTAGCTGACCGTGCAGTTGTTAACAACTGGAAAGCACACACTCGGTGGGCTTGCAGGAAGGGTGCTCACAGCATTCTCAGGGACGGGCAGAGCCCCCGAACCTATGATTCTTGTGATATACAGGTGTCTGAAAAGCAAGTGGAGAATCACTCCCAGCGGGAAGGCTGTGTTGCGATCACCGGGAGCCAGCGCGTGGGCTTGCTGAGCAGTCACAGGATGGGACACGTGCATGCTCCAGCCCCGAGAAGACAGAGGAGCTGAATTCCTTTAATTTTATTATAATTGAAACCCAGGTACTCCTAACAGTTGCCAGTAACTTAGCGGCACGCGAGGACCCTTCCCGCCTGCTTGGAGGTAGCTGCTCCCAGGTGGAGCCGTGCAGTCTCCAAGGAGGGGCTCGAGGCTCGGGGCAGGACCACCCCTCTCTGCGCTGGCAGCGCTCACGCCAGGCTCCTGCTCATCTCTCTCAGTTTAGCGTGTTCCATAGGTGAGGGTCTTCTCTCTTGATTTCTTCCCGACAGCTTTGTCTGCATCTCCACCACTGCAGCCCAGTTCCTGATGCCAGCCATGGCGTGCTGCTCCTCTTGCTGGCTTGCCAGCCCCCTCCGTTTCGGGGCCAGCCTGGCCAGCAGCGCCACGTTGCCTAGCGATGCGTTTCTGGCTGTCCCGTCTCATTAAGCTGCTCGAGCCGCACGCACCCATGGGGGAGTCAGGAGGGAACGCCAGCCCTGGCTGCTTTAATTGGCTTCTTGCGTGTGTGCGCACATGCATTGCAGATAGCGCCAAGTCTTCCCGAGCGATTGCTGACAGGCAAGGAGTTAAAATGTACAGCTGTGTGGCCAACCGGTTGCTGCCTTGGAAGCTTTGTAACTGAGGGAGTGTGGGCAGCACCCCCAAAATTAGGATTCTGCTCTTTTTTTGTCTCCAGGACTCTCTTTCCCCCTCATTTCTACCAGTCGATTTCAGCAGACTTGGTCCCACGCGCGTACGGATGGGCATGAGGAGGCTCCTGCGCCCCATCCTGGCGGTGAGCGCTTGCAGGCTCCTCTCCGACAGGCAAGAGCCCGGCTGCTCTCCCGCGCTGGGGTCCCCTGGCGCCGTGCTCAGCCAGAGCGGCTCAGCCTTTGTAGGGCTGCAGGGTGATGTAGATGCCCAGCAAAGCCTACGCACATTTGCGCCCACGACGTACCCCAGCCTCGCTGCCACCGAGTTGCGTGGGCATGAGTCCTCCTGTGCGAAACCAATGGAGCCTGGGCAGACCCAGGCTGGGGCCTCAGGGCAGATGTTGCCCTCTTCCAGCGAGAAAGGGAGAAAAGAGGAACAGCCCGTGCAGCACAGCCACATATTTTACTTTCATTTAAGTGAAAGTCCAGAAAGATCCAAAAGGCTTTGGGTTTGCTGGCCATCCGTAAGCCTGTCAGGTTGCTGTTGGTTTTTATGCTGCCACCTAAAAAGCTGTCCTTCTGCCCTTCTGATGCATTAGGAGTTTAAAATAATAGCTTATGATCTCATTGATTAAAGGAGGACAGAGGGAAAATGCTGTTTAGCTGAAGATTTCCTTTAGTTATTTAAATTTACGAATATTTTTCTTGATTAGTTTCAGTGAATCTTAACCGTATATTTTGTCCAGTTTCAATAAGTTTATGTGTTTTCTCTGCTGTTTATATGTATGAAGTGATAGGCACATCTAGAAAAACCAGGCAACCTTCACACACGTTCTTCGTTCTGAAGCGTAGGGCATCTGTTTGTAACAGCTGAACTGAAGGAATATGGCATTTCTGAACACGTAGATGTAGACAAACGGGTTGTGATATGCCGTGAGACTGAATGCAAGAGGGGAGGAAATAAAGTAGCCACTTGAGTTTAGGCAGGTATCAATTCCATTCTTTAAGAATCTGCTCCGCAGAGACAGGTTTGCAAAGCAGGGCTTCTCTTTGTTCACGTAGAAATCTGCACACAAAAACTCATGTGCAAAAATGGTCTGCTGTTCTACTAGCACCTACAAATGGCAAATCTAGCAATCGAGCGCAGATCGGGGGCGGGGGCGGTGCATATCAGGTTTTTTCTGTGAGCTTATAGCTGTGCAGAAACATCTGAAGCTGAGGTGAGGCACTGCACGCGTTGAAAATCTGACCCTGGGTATTAAACGTCCCCCCTGTGAGGCAGTGTTCATCCAGGGGATTTAAACAATTCTCAATTGCCAAACCACAGTGCCCCGAAAGAGAATTTACCAGACAATAGGCAAGGGATTGACAGCAAAAGAAATAAAGATGAAATGTGATGTCTGTTTAACCTATTTTTCTTCACTTCGATACTTTATTATGTATTCTGACTTCTTTAACCAACCTCTTATTGAGAACTCTTCTCTATTTTTATATCCACCTTGAATGACTGAAACGCTGTCTGCCGGAGGCTTGCAGGCTCTCCCCCTCCCCAGTGCCCTCCCTTTCCCGGGGAAGGACAGACGTACGCATCAGCAGACAGACCTGTGTCTGAGCATTTGTGTGACGTGACCACCTCTGCGGGCCACCGGAGCGTTACCACCTCTGCGGACTACAGCAAGAGTGAAGCAAGTCTCCTGTGCTGCTGCTAAGCATTTGGATGATGGGGTTCTAGGAAACCTTGACCCAAATAAGTGGGGCTGGGAAGAAAAGCGTTCAGAACAGTAGTAAGAGTGAAGAGGTGACACATCATTGCACCATGACTCGAGAGAAAGACCGGATCCTGAGGGCCTGTTGACTGCAGTGGGAGTTTGTTGGCCCACAGTGTGGCTAAACAAAATACAAGAAATACAAGCTGTGGCACAGATCAGAGCTCAGATGAGACAGTCCCGTAACCAGTCTGAGAAGTGCTGGGCCTGCGCCAATGAGCTACTTGCAACACACGAAGAACAAAGAGAAATTTGACTTTGAACTATGCTGTCCTATATCCAGAAGACCAGTTGCGTTTTCGTATGCTGTATAAATAATACACTTCTTTTATCACCTTGTACCTATTCCACACCAAATACCTGAGCAATCTGCCTGTGAATAAAAACCCAGCTGCTTACGCATTGTAGAGTACCTGGCATCATGGCATCAGACCCCATGCAAAGACTTGGCTGTAACATTGCACCAGATGATGGCATTTAACTTGTTCTTGTCACAAAGCAGGATCCACTCCTGCCTTGTCAACTGTGCAGTCCAGTATGACACAGACAACCTGCATTCAGTCCTCCGACTTCTTTGAAACACAAATAGTTTATGAAAAGGAGATTGAGGAGCAGTTCTTCTCTAAGGTTTGCCCACTTAAACCCAGCCTTGTGGAGCTGTGACTTAGTCCCTGCTTGTAAAGATTTCTCTTCTAGAAGAAAAACTGTGAGTGTTGGGACAGATCTGAAGTCTGTCATTTCAGATGTGACGATCGCTCTTTGAAAATCCAGTTAATTAGAGTCCATTCAGCTCGGAAGGTGGAAGGCTCAGGGTTTTTCTTTATAGGGAGCAGCAGAATAAATGTTTAAGATAAGATACGGGAGCAAGGTTTTGACAGTGACTACAATGTATGGCCACTGGGAGGATGGCCACTCGGTCCGTTGTCACCGGGACCAGCAGAAATCGTCCTCTGCAGACAATGCATCTCCCAAGGCAGGTGCTGATGGGGAAGAGGGACTGCGCTCAGAGGGACAGCCCTCCTGGCAGTGGCACCGAGCGTGGCCATGCTCCCGGCTGAAAGCAGACGTGGAATTAATGCCTCCTCCCATCCAAGTCTGTGGAGAGCTTTTTACTGGCGTCAGTGGCAACAGGATCAGAGTAGAGTCTTAAGGCTCTTCCCCTCGAGCTTAGAGGAGTTTAATGGAATAAAGTCTAACTTGTAATTAATTGGCTTCTGCTTCTCCTGCAGGAAAGAGTTAATGAAGGCAAAGCTTGTCTGGCCAAGGGGCTGGTACGGCTCCAGTAGAGCTATGACTCACAGATTGAACAGCCTGCCAAAGCACCGAGCAGGCTCCTCATCCTCAGCTCCTCCTATCCCAACAGTAAGAGTGCGAATTGGTCCAGCATCGTGGCTGGAAAGGTTTGTCCCTTGCAGCACCTGTTCTTCCCACCAGTTCAATACTATTTGTTTGCACAAGAAATCATTGTCTGCCAGGTAACGCCTTACACGTCTAGCTGTATTGTCTTGTTTCTACGGTGTGGACCCCCCGGTAATCTCATAACGGCTCTCTACAGGACTGAAGGCAGTAGAGGTTAATAGAATAATTTAAGTGAGCAAGGAAATGGCCAAAGGGAGGACAGAAACAGTTAGACTGCTGGGAAGCAACACGCGAGGAGAAGTTACTGGGTGAGTTGGTCAAAGATGAGTCTCGGAACTGACCAAGTTTGCTATTTTCATCATGGAGCTTGACTCAAAAAGAGGAGTGGAGAAATGAAATTTGTTGGTGGCATCACCCTTACAAAACAGCCCATGCTTGGTGACGCGCTGTCCCAGGCGTGATCCGCTACCCCGATTGCAGACCACTTCCCTCTCTCTGCAGGGAACGAGACCAGCGCAGAGCCACCAGCAGCATCACCCCTCTCTGCTGCTGAGTTTCAGCCTGCGCTGCCAGGCCCCTCTCCCCGATGCGAGAAGAGCACAGCGAGCCGGGGGCTCGGCGGGCTGGGGTACAGGCAGGGAGGAGCAGAGATGGGCAGTCTGAAGGCTGGTGCCTGGTTGCTGTTCTCCAGAAGCACCTGATCACCCGAGAAGTGAATTTCATTAAAAATTGATGTTTTCCTTCCTTCTGACCTCAGTTATCGCAACAGGGCCGATGACGAGTCACAAAAAGTGCAAAAATTATGATAGAGTGGCAGTGCAGGCAGAAGATAAGGAGGACTCTTGGTCTTGATGATGAGCTGAATTATACCACTTTGAATCCAGACTAGCAAAGCATAAATATATGGATTAGCACCGGTGTAACAGATCAAAACCTGAGGTAGAGAGTTTAAACAAGGCATAATTTGTAGAACAACAAAATTACAGGGATTCATCCCTTCATCTCCCAACCCTCGCACCTCAACCTTGCCACAAAGAAAATTTCTGCCTCCCCGTTCTTCTACATCTGTACATTTTTCAAAACATCCCATTTCGGGTAGCCAGCCTGGGAAGCGTGGCCTGTCAGTATTGAAAGACCAGCTCTGGAACGGTGCATCATTACAGTAATCAATGTGGAGCGGGGAGAATAAAGGAACACACACGTCCTACACCAAATCTGTTTGGAAAATGAAAAAATGAACCGTTCTCCGTGCAATTCCCCTTTCTCAGCAATCAGACTTTGCAGGTTGCTCCGCTGACTGTAATCACTACTGGCTGACTTTGAGGCACAAGCACATGAGAGCTCCTGAGTCTGACCGGCTCCAGGTGTGGTGATTCCTGAGATCCCGTTACTCGCTGCACTCCGGTAAAATAACGGCTGCTTCTCCTCCATGTTCGAGTTGATATTAGATTGACAAGATCAAGTGACGGCACAGCCGTAGACACCTTTATCTGCTGTATGCATAATCTTTCTTGCTGAACCCCCGCCAAACTCAGCCCCAGGTCTTATCTTTTCTAAACTGAGTATTTATTCATGTGGTTGTTTTATGTAAACTGCAAAGAGCCTCATTAAATTGAAACCTTAACTCAAAAGCTTCATTATTAAGGTGGAACAGAGCTCAGAACGCACAGAGCGAAATTACCAATCTTTTGTGTTATTTTGGGAAGAAATGCTCGGTGCCTCAGGCACCGACACAGTCCAGTGCTGAGCCCTTCTGTTACCCCAGCCTCACCCAGGGAACAAGTCTGGCTTTCAAGGGAAGAGTTTTACTGGCCGTTACACAGTTCCCGAGGGCGGAGGGGAGCAGGCCCCTTCGGGGAGAGGCTGAAAGAGAAGCTGAGGGGACGCTGGACCCTGCCCTACCCCGGCAAAGCAGAAAAATCCCTTTTGGCTTCTGGAGGAGGACTGGGCCAGGTGGGAAGAGGGCTCGGGCGTGCAGCTGTGCACTGGCTATTGCTCCCGTTGTTGCCTGGGACTTGGTGCCCGCAGCACCGTGGGAGCTGGCTGACAACCCGGGAGCTTCGGGAGAGGATGAGTTTTTTGCCAACAAAACTCCTCATCAGTTGAATGCTGGCGTTCGCTGAAGGTAAATACCAACATTTCTGTGCTTCCATGTTCTCATTTATATTATAAATGCTAATGAAAGAGTTTGAAAAAGAAAGACACACACACACACGGTTAAGAACGTACAGGCAGTGACGGCATTTCTCTGAAGCTGGAAATTAATTCTGCACTATTTTCCCTTTCTTAGTTCGACTGAACCCGATATATACTTTACCCAGCCATCAGAATTGCGAAACTGGTGCTTCACCAGGCAAGAGTCATAGCGTTTTGTTCCTAAACAACCAACAGTTGCTAAACAGGGTAAAATTAAAGAAGGTAACAAATCAGTATCCAAAATTTGCATTTCTTCTGGAGAATCAGCTTTTCAGGGACAGCTTGTTTTCCACAGTAAAGAACAGCTTTTTTTAATTCAACCCCTTTCAGCAACATTAACATGCTTGGTGCAGATCTATACCCTGTCATACTTCTTATCTCAAGGACAGCACCTCCGACAGCGAAACGCCGCATCCATCACACGGGAATATTAGCAAGTGTCCAGTCGTCTTGAGGATGAATAAAACGCATGACCCACTGGCTCTGTGCCAAGTCAGCTGCTTTCGAAAGCTGCTATGTACGTCCCGAAACGTTAGTGCAGGCTATTTGTTTCGTTATGGTAGTGGGCATACATGATTAACCAATATTGTACTTGTGGAAAAAAAGGTGAGGAAAGCTGCGAGGGACTCGATGCACTGGGACACTGCGGTATCACGCACGTGCTCAAAATCCCGCCGAGCCACTTGCAGAGCTGTGCGTGTGCCTGTGTTCATGTCTGCGCACAAGCAGAAACGCCGGCGGAGGTGGAGGAGTGCGAGGGAAGCTGGTCCGTCACCCTGCTCCCGTCTGCGCACGGTAAGCTTCCCGGTTTGGGTGCGTGTCTCTGGATGGGTGCGTGTGTACGTTTTAGTTCCCTTTGTTTTGTATGGTACTTTTAATCCCCTGGGGCATATCTCTGAGCTGAAGAACTTCAGAGCTGATATAGCTTTTTAAAGTGGGGATTATGTAAATGCATATTATGGGGCTTTCATAAATAGGGATTATTTGTCGAATACATTTGAGTGCTTCCTTTGGAGCCATTAAGGTCTGTTGTGTAAATAGGAATTTAGTGACTGCCTAATCTAAATTTCATTGATTCAATAAAAGATCACAACAGCATTTTTTGCATTCATTTTGGCCTTGTGAGAACATATTTCTGGACAATTTTCAAATAACGACAGGACCGTATAGGATTACAGCCAAGCATAGTGAGCATACCTCGCACATCTGTATTAACTGCTCTCCACGATTGAGTCTCTATGTCTCTCCCTCTCTGGTTTTATGGTTAAAATCGCTGTTGTCCCAGCCACTAACTTGTTAGTTGTCACCCACTAAATTAAGAATTCTCCAAGTTTAGATGAGCAAAGCAAAAGGAATATTTTGCCAAAAGATATGGCCGTCCAAAAAGTTGTAAAAATGTGTTACCTGTGCTCTAGTCCTAGATGAAGGACATTAGACAAAATGCTAAAAATTTTGGGAAATGCTGCCTCTGCCCAGGGCAGTTTTGCACTTACAGAGTCTGCTCTGAGAAAACCTGACTCTCGGACGCCTCTCAGCTGGCAGAGAATGCTGGCAGCTCGCCGTGCTGCACAAATGGTGCAAACCCAATATTCGATCAAGTTGTTTCAGCCGGTGCCTGAGACGAGGCCCGGACACTAACAGCGGCTGGCTTCACTCAGTGCCGGGCTGCAGGAGTCCAAGGCACAGTTCCACCGTGACCAGAGGAGCTGCAGTTCCCCCCCGCTGACCCCGTGTTAATGCAGCTTAGGGTGCAAGCGCTGCAGGGGAGCTAGCAGCTTCCCTCTGCGGGAGTACCCACAGCGTGCTTGCAGCTGGCTGACACCTGAAGAAGTGAGCCTAATCCTCTTCAAAGAGAGACTGCAACCGAAAAGGACTTTCTTTCTTGATTGAAGACTGTCGTGGCGACCATGACCATGTTTTCCCAAATGGGTGCCTTCCAGGGCATGCAGTTGCAGGGTGAGAGCCTCTCCCTGTTGTTTGGCACTTGCCGTATCTCCTGGACCCAAAGCTCACAGAATCCAGCTCATCTTCTTTTCTCAAATTGATTTTTGTCTTCTGTGTGGGAGTCTTGTTGACCTGGAGGTAGAAGCAGCAATGCCTTTGTTGTTTTCCCTTAGAAGAGAAAGCAGCCCTAACCCCAGGCCAGGTTAAAGCCCCTGCCACACATTTGAATTCACTGGGTCAGACGGGATTCGTCCCGTAAGCGAGGACATGACATCATTGCGTGCTCACTTCACAGGTGTTAGCAGAGATGTCGTTCGGCAGTGTAACTCCAGAACAGCCGTCCAGTCTGTACCAGTGCGGAAGAGAAAGCTGGTGCTGTTCAGCCCCAATAAAACCGGAGGCTGGAGGAATTCCTCCCCTCCGAGCCCCTCCTGCGCCGGTGCATGGATTCTCCTACTGCACCTGATGGCACTGCAGTGTCAAGCGTGGCAGGTCCTTTTGGCATTACACATAGGAGCTGAACCTAAACTGGGAGGGGAGTGGAGGGGGAACTGGCATGCCTGTACGCCCAGCGGAAAACTGATGGGGAGGATTCCTCCAGCTCCTCTGAGACGGGCTCCCAGCCGTGATGTCCTGACACGACATGGCCCCTTGTCGCAAATCATCCCCAAGGAACAGCAAGCCCGAGCATCCCTGTTACCTCGACCCGGTCAGGGGAGCACAGCATGCGCTGCAGAGCCAGCATCCCCCTCGCCGCGCACAGAGGCTCAGGCTCCGCTCTCCTACGTGCCGAGCTTGCCTCGGTATTTCAGTCCTCCCACCAGCCTCAGATCCAGCTGCATTAGGCAGGTTTTGATGCTGTCACAGTCACACAGAGAATGAATCATATCGAACATTGCCCATGGGGTTGTTTATTCCTTGAAGAGGGAATGGACTGCATGCCAATATTCCTGGTAAGGCATAAGGAAGGAACTAGCTTTTGCTAGGGAACCTGGATGCCCTTCTACAGGGATTTGCTGGATGATACAGCCCTGGAAAAGCTATGTAAAAGTAATAATACGTATAATAAAAATAGTTTTAAAAAGGCAAAGACGCTTTCAACATACTGAAATATTGGCAGGGTCTGTCAAACAGCACACCTCCTCGGTAGCACACCTCAGCGGAGACAGGGACACCAGGAACACAAATACACGCGTCCCGCTCTTGACGTTAGTGCTTATACGGACGTATCTTAACCCTTCCTCTCCACTTTACTTAGGGTCAGCACTCTCCTCTGCTTTTACCTCCTTCATGTTGTTTTACAAAAGAGAGACTTTGCCACCTGGCTCTCGCTTCTGGAGTTGGAGTTGCTGAGGAAGGTGTTAAATGGGAATTTCTCATCTTCCTCTGTTCTTTGCTGTTTCCAGTCTTTAAATTCAACTTTTATTAAGCAAAACAAGCCCAGAGCACAATCCGTGCACAACACCTTGCTTTGAAAAGATCATTTGATTAAGCATAAACCACTACTACCGTGTAAACGGTCTGTGACGGGGCCCTAAGTTATCACACACAATGTGTTTTCTCCTTCGGTGACTTCTGAAATACATAAACAGATAAAAGTTTGAAACACGATCCAATCCTCAGCCTTTGGAAATGATTCATTTCTATTAATGATTTACTGATTTACACACCGCTTATTTTGCATAAAGTTAGAGCTGAGCACATTTATTCATTGTGATTCCCTTAAAAATGGATATAAATATCAAAAGCAATTGGCTACCAAAAATTTGAATATTATGGCACTGCATCATGGAGAGCTGACATGAATATGAGTCTAGGTCAGAAAAAAATACACAGAAAATGCTTAACCAAGTATGATATTTTACAGCATGTCACTGAATCATCCGAAAGGGTTCTATTCATTACAAACGTATGCAGTGTTTGCAAAGGATTCCTCAGGAAAGAAAAAAAAAAAAAGAGACCATTATTCTCCTAATGAAATATGCTCCATGATCTATGAAACCCATCTCTCCTGCAAAGTCCAGCCTCTTTCTAGGGCTGTATACCTGAAAAGCGACACGGGGTTCAGTGAAAGGACCCAATTACACATCATTCCACAGCCAAAAACGCACGTGTTCATTCCCAAACTTGTCAGTTTTGGCAAGGACGGTGCAAAACCGAGCCTGCCAGCAGCAAGGTATGGCCCTCTTGTAGCTGTTCATCCCGTGATTCAGCGAAACAAGGGTCAGCAGCTCCCCAGTCCCCTGACGTGAAGCCTGAGCCCTCGCGAGGGGCAGGCACGGATCCTGCTGCTGACGGGTCGGCCCTCGGCTGCTAAAGGGCAGGAGCGGGTCCTGCTGGGCTGGGTGTTGTCACCTCACCCGCTGCAGGCCTGGAGGAGGAGACGGACCCCTCCAGCCTGGCATAATCCCACCCAACCAGCAGCTCCAGGAGCTGGGTGAACCAGGAGAGGGGTCCGGTGTGCACCAAATCGGAGGGATCACAGGGCGGGCACAGCACCTTTGCCCTGCCACCCCACGGCGCCAGGGGCTTGGTTCACCACAGCCGGCAGCGCTGCCATCCCGCCAGCACGAGGCGGGCAGCGCGAGTCGGGGTTCGCACCGGGCAGCGCGTTGTGCTGCAAACTCGCTGGCGTGGGGCATCGCAGCAGCCCTGCGCGGTCCCCCTGAGCTCAGAAGCCAACATGGGCTCTTCTGTCTGCCAGCTCCGTAGTCCCAGTGCGGAGGGCTGGAGTCACTCGAGTCCAAATCAGGGCTTTGGTGCACCGGACTGGCGAAGTGCCTTCGACGCAGAGGGAAGGGATGTGGCACACCCGCTCAGGAAAAGCCTTTCGGGGGCGGCAGTCCATGTCCTTAACAGTGGAGAGCCACCCTGCCCGGGCGTCTCCTCTCTACTGGAAGAGAGCAGGGCATCTGCGTGCAGCCATTGACATGTCACGCTCGTACACGTATTGATCGGATAGTTCATTGTTCACCCAAGCCCTTGGCAAAGGTCACTGTCTCTGCTCCCATTTTACAAATGGGAGCACAGAGGCGAAGATTAATTTTCAGAAGTGATTAATGTTCCCGGTGCCCATCCTGATTCACTTTGGGCCTCAAGCCCCAAATGAAGTCTGGAGCTGGGTTAATTAAGGTGTCCCTTGCCCCTCTCCCAGCACTGCCAGACACGTCCGTTGCTTGTTGTCATTGTCTTTTCCCACAAACTCCTCCACCCTTTATCCTGTGCCAACCCTCAAACCGGCTCAGAGACTTGCCTCTGAGGCTGCTCCCAAGACCCACATTTCCCGTGACGCCCAAACGAGCTCAGATCCTTGTTTCTTGGCCCTCGGTGCTTTATCCTATGGGGTGTTTAGGAAGGAGCTCCCACCTTCCCAGGGTCCAGGGGCCGAGTTTTGCTGAAAATAACGTCCGAGAAGCTCTTGATTATTACAGGGTTCGTTGGCTAAGGACCAATGCTACCCCTGCACAGCGGCTGCAGGAGGCCGCGTTCCCCACCTGCTGTGCAGCAGCCCAAAACCACGGGGCAGCGGGGACAGAGACGCCCCCCGAGAGCTGCCCGGTGCCCTGCGGGACTGCGAGGCCCAGAGACCGCGGGGCAGAGCCCCGCACCCTCGGGCAGGCTCTGCAGCCTGCTGGGCCGGATCGTGCTGGGCCGTCAGTGCCGGCTGGTGCCGTGCCATGCCACTGGTGCCGCTGCTGCTGTACCAGGCTGTGCCGTGCCACGGTGCTGGGCCATGGGTGCTGTGGGGCCGAGCTGTGGGTGCTGCGGGGCCGCGGGCGCTGTGGGGCTGTGGGTGCTGCAGGGCTGTGGGTGCTGTGGAGCCGTGGGTGCTGTGGAGCCGTGGGTGCTGTGGAGCCGTGGGTGCTGCGGGGCCGGGCTGAGGGCGCTGCGGGGCCGCGGGTGCTGCGGGGCGGGGCCGTGGGCGCTGCGGAGCCGTGGGCGCTGCGGGGCCGCGACTGCCGCCCCCCGCGCCGAGGCACGTGCCCCCGAGCCCGCCGGCGCCCCGGCCCCGCGCCTCCGCGTTCGCGGCCGGCCCACGTGGCCGGTGGCAGCTCGGCATGAATGAACCGCCCTCCTCCAATCGGCGGCCGCCCCGCCGGCGGGCGCACGCGGGCTCCCCCGCCGAGCGCCTCCGCCGGCCAATCCCCGGGCCGGCGGCCACCCGCCGCCGGCCAATGGCGACGGGGAGCAGCGGGGCGGCGCCCCACGCCGGCGGCGCCCTATGGCGGAGCGGCGCGGGCCGCCGCCGCCGGCGGGCGGGCCAATGGGGCGCGGGGGCGGGGCCGGCGCGCGGCGGCCCGGCGCCCCGGCGCGCGGCTCTAAAGCGCGGCGCGGGGCGGCGCGGCGCAGACGGCCATGGCCGCCACGGCGCAGTACCTGCCGCGCGGCGCCGCGCTGCTGCACCCCGACGGGGACCGGCTGCACCAGGGCACCACGTACCGCGAGGTGCAGAAGATGATGCACCACGAGTACCTGCAGGGGCTGGCCCCCGCCGCCGGGCACGCCGTCGGGCTGGCGCACCACCAGTGGCTGCCCAGCGCCGGCACGGACTGGGGCAGCGGCGGGGGCGGCGGGGGCGCGCACCTCCCGCCGGCCGAGCACGGCAAGGGCGGCCCGCCGGGGCCCCGCGAGGAGCTGTCGGCCGCCGCCTTCCACCACCGCCCGCACCTGGTGCACCAGCCGGCGGCGGGCGGCGCGGCGGGCGGCTGGGCGCAGGGCGGCGCGCACCACCTGCCGCCCATGTCGCCGCCGTCGGGGCAGCCGCTGCTCTACGCGCAGCCCTACGCGGGCCTCAACGGGATGCTGGGCCCGCCGGCGCCCGCGCTGCACCACGGGCTGCGCGACCCGCTGGGCGCCGAGGAGGCGGGGGCCCACGAGCTGGCGGCCTCGCCGCCGCCGCTGGGGCCGCCCGAGCCGTCGGACGAGGAGGCGCCCAGCTCCGACGACCTGGAGCAGTTCGCCAAGCAGTTCAAGCAGCGGCGGATCAAGCTGGGCTTCACCCAGGCCGACGTGGGGCTGGCGCTGGGCACCCTCTACGGGAACGTCTTCTCGCAGACCACCATCTGCCGGTTCGAGGCGCTGCAGCTGAGCTTCAAGAACATGTGCAAGCTGAAGCCGCTGCTCAACAAGTGGCTGGAGGAGACGGACTCCAGCACGGGCAGCCCCACCAACCTGGACAAGATCGCGGCGCAGGGTCGGAAGCGCAAGAAGCGGACCTCCATCGAGGTGGGCGTCAAGGGCGCCCTGGAGAACCACTTCCTCAAGTGCCCCAAGCCCTCGGCGCACGAGATCACCTCCCTGGCGGACTCCCTGCAGCTGGAGAAGGAGGTGGTGCGGGTCTGGTTCTGCAACCGGCGGCAGAAGGAGAAGCGCATGACGCCGGCCGGGGTCCCGCACCCCCCCATGGAGGACGTTTACGCACAGGCGGACACCTCGCCGCTGCACCACGCGCTGCCCGCCGCCGTGCAGTGACTGCCCGGCCCCGGCCCCGGCCCCGGCGGCTCGGAGCGGGCGCGGGCGGCGGGCGAAGCGCTTTAATTTATTGCTCAGACTGGCCCGGCCGCCCCGCGCCCCGCCGCGCTCTATTTATTCGCCCGCCACGGGCGCCGGAGCCACCGGCGGCCGCAGCAGCAGTAGCCAAAGGTTTGCGATCTCTAATTTATTCCCTTCCACGCGTGGCCGCCGGGGCGGCGGCCCCCCCGGCCCGGCCCGGGCTCGCCCGGAGGACGCTTCGGTATCACTCCCCGGCCCGTTTCTATTTATTTTCTAACCGTGCGCGGAGCTCTCTCCCTCCCGTTGGTGGGTTCGGTCCGGTCCATCCCCTTGGGTTTCGGTTTTTGTTTGTATCTTTATTGCAAAACCACTGTAGACTGCGAGGGTACGTTTCTATTTATGTTATAGTAAATATTTTATTACTTACATAAACCATTTACCCAGGAACCGGTCTCGTGTCGTCTTTGCGGGCTGCGGCGCCCAGCCGGGAGCGGGCCGGAGGCGGCCGGGGCTCGCTTCCCTCCCCGGGGCTCCCCCGGCGGCTGCCGGGCCCCCCTCGGAGCCCCTCCGCCCGGGCAGGGGGAGCCCCGGGCCGCCCCGTCCTCCTCCCTTGCGCCGGTGCATTCGTGCCCTGCCCGCGCCCCGGCGAACGGCGAAAAGCCGAGCTCGGCCAGCGCGGGCGGAGTCCTGCAGCTTCGTGGTTGTGCTCTGCCGTGTTTTACTGACCTTAACGTAACTTCTTGCAGTCTCCGGCGCGAGCAGAAATCCTTCTAAACGTAACTTTCTTCCCGCTTATTGCAGAAGTAATAAACGTGCGCTAGCACAGCTCAGAAGATGCCTTCTTTCCACGCAGACCACGCTCTCGGGTTTTCGGATGTCACCAGTTCTCCCTGTCGTGGTTTCACGCCCCAATATTTTGCGGTTATGCCAAGAAAGGCTGAAAATTTAGTTATTGCGGTCTCTTTCTAGAAGAATCGGCTTGCATCTCTACTTTAAACCTCTTCTCTTTCAGCAAACGTCACGAAAAAGTCGCGTGTGAGGATTGCGTTTGCCTTTGCAGGTCCTTTGGTTCCTGCGGTATTTTGTGTGTTGGGAGAACTTCTGAAGCGTGCTTATACGGAGCTCTTGCACTGATGAAATATTTAGTCGAAATCTGGTAGTAAAGCACCAAATTCTTTCTTTTTATTGGGCAGAGAACTCGCCAATGTTCTGCAACATCTGGCACTGGGTAGTTTCCCTGCTTGACTCTTGGTACAAATTATACGCTGTGAAAACAGCAGGCTTTAAAAGGGGTTTTCCTAGTGACAGCACTGCATCCTGCGGAGGAATTTGTATATAGTTATTTTCTATATATATATATACATTTTTGAACATACCAAATGTAACTTACTTGAAAATTTATACCTGAAAATTCTTCTCTTCACTGCAGTTTGATTTTGTTGCGCTTTGTGCCTTTGGGGGGGTGTATGATACTTGCCTAAGCACCAATGCATTTGCAATAGATGTTACAAATTATCGCATTCCCAATGTCTCTTAAAATGTAGCTGCTCTACATCAGCCAATACAAAACTACTAAGTTTGCATTCAAAATTCTAGTGAACTGGTTTTTGAGATTTTAAAATAAAGTCACTTTGAGCAGTTATTTCATTCCATACCATGTTTGATGCTCCTGAGTACGTACAGAAATGGTTCACTTTGTGGTACAAATAAGCTGGCAAATGCTGCAGTTTGCGGGTTAATAACTTCCCTTGGCATGCAGAGCATCCTAAGAAATCTCACTTAAAGGGTTCGATGGGCGCTGGGTGTTTTGTCAGCTTTTGTTACAGACTTAGCTTCTGGGTTTGTAATGTGACTGGTTTTTATAGGAAAGCACAGAATTGTAGGGCTGCTGTAGAGATCCTGAATTCCGAAAGTTTTGCTGTATTTACCGAATATTTACTAATTTCTAAGTAGCTGCGTGTATGCAGTAGCTTCGATGATACACTCCAGTAAAAAAAAAAAAAGCAAAGGAGCGTGATGATTCAAGGGTTTGAGTCAAAGTGTCATGAAAGCATTTAAATTAATTTTCAACTCTGAAAATCTTTTCTTAGCTGCTATTCTGTGCGTTTCACACGCGTGTACCGTTGTGTTTAACGTTTGGTAATGCTGTAACTCCGCAGCCTTTACTTAAGAATTTCTGTGTGATAGGCTTGAAGGGCAGAAGAAACAAAATCGGAAATTAACAAAAGAGGTTTTATTTGTTAGAGAAAACAAACGCTTGTTTGCATTGAATGATTAACTGTACTGCTTTTCTGTACCAGGAGTGATTTCAGTAGCCTCTTGGTTCTGAACTAACCTGGCTGGCAAACAGGATTTATATTGATACGCGGAAGGGAAGGGTCAGTTTTCACATTGCGTTCTCGTAATGGATGAGATGTGCTGTGAGTGCTGGGGAGGACGAGCACCCTTGGGTTGTTCGGTTTGTCAGATTGTATAAGGCGCTGGCAGCCCCGCTGCATTAGCTCTTTCATGCTGTTGAGCAGCAAAAATAAAATACACTTTATGTATCTTATTTCTGCAGTGCTGCAGTGCTCAGCCGTTCTAAAAATCGAATGCCCCAAAGGTCTGCCTCTCTTAGAGGAACTTGTTAGTTTTCTTGGTCAAGGATTAAATAGCGATTACTGGAGGGAGACTTGATTTTCTTTTTTTTTTTAAATATATTTTTTGGTGGTGGTGGTTTCTCACTAAAGTGAAAGTATGGGCTCATGCTACTACATCAGGATTAAAGCACACGAAGGTAGGGCTGTGATGTTGGTACGTCAAAGAAAAGCAGACGTACAAGTAGTTATTTAACAATGCACAAACAAATAGCAGAATATGCAAAGCAGGGAGTGTAGATAAGGAAAAGGAGTTATGTGCATTGCCAGGATTAGAGGGGCTTAGGTCTGCAGGGATGTGAAATCCTTCCTTGTCGCCCAAGGACAGAGGGAGCTGCCCGCTGCTGGGCAGCGCCTGGCCCCAGCAGGTGCTCATCAGAGCAGCATCGCTCCTGCGCGTGCACTCGGGCTGTGGTTAGCCCCTCGATAGCAGCGGGCTGTGCTGGCCACGCTGGGGGCAGGCGCTCTCCTGCAGCATCCGCCCTTGCCCACGCAGGATCCCGTGCGTGCGCACGGCCCGGAGAGGCTGGTGCCTGGCCGGTGGGGCCTGGAGTC
Organism: Nipponia nippon; assembly: GCF_047370975.1. Lineage (NCBI taxonomy): Eukaryota > Metazoa > Chordata > Aves > Pelecaniformes > Threskiornithidae > Nipponia > Nipponia nippon. Next base: position 3,893,129 of record NW_028262340.1, read on the forward strand.
GCATCTCGGACTGGGGAGGTGAGGGGAGCGGTGGCCGAGGGGTCTCTGCCCGGCTGGGGCAGTTGGCATCGGGCAAAGGCGCCCCTGATGCGAGCTCAGCCCTTCCCTCGTGCTTGCAGATGGCGCAAGGCTGTGCTGCGCCTTCTGTGGGCTTCGCCCTTGCTGGGAGCAGAGCAGCCTGCCTGCGCTCCCCAGGTACGCGGGAGGGCAGCTGCACCTTCCAATGCTGTTGTCTTATAAATTGGTTATCAGCAATTTTAGGAAATGGCTGTTTTCTGTAAGGCAGACAATATTCAGCAGAGTATCTTTTTTTTTTTTTTTCCCCTTTTTTTTAAAGGTGAATGGTTGCTGCTCAGCTTTCCTGGGTGCTTAGGAAAAGGTTGTGGTGTTCCAGTATCCAACTTTCTTTCCAGATTTCTTGTCTTAGAATATTATTGCTGCCACTTGCAGGAGCAGGGAGTGCTTGCTTTATCCTAACGGCAGAAGTGACTACAGCACAGCCGTTTGCCGTGCTAGGCACAGTCACATGTAATTATTGATGCCATATTCATCTTATGCTTTCAACAGAATCTGGTCTCCTCTGCTAACTGCTGTCCGCTCAGAGCCTGATCCCAGCAAGGCGCCGGCAAGGCAGGCTGTCCCCTAACTACTGAAGCAGCAGCGGAAACCCCATCATCCCTTTTCATGTAAATTTGGAGCATCAGTGTTAACACCTTGCAGTCTTGTTCCTAACTCTGCCCATCCCTGCTCGTGCTCTCTCCCACAAGGAACGATTTCAGCACCGTCTGGTTGAGCGTATATTTTAATTCTGCGCTAATATTGTTTGCATATATTTTAATTTTGCGCTAATGCTACCGTTGTTTGGTTGGAGCTGGATCCGCCCCGGGAAAGCTCAGCATTATTTCACAGGTATTTGAAACAGGCTTGGGTCACGTCCCCAGGGCAGAAGTCCGCAACTGTGGAATTGCTTCTTGGCTGCCTTGTATTGTTTCTTACAGTTGGGTTGTTTAAAATCGGCACATCTTGGCCAACGAACTCCAAGCTGGTGCTTGGAGCTTGTCGCGTGTGTTCAGGACAGGCGTGCAGCCTGCCGTGGCTCTTGCCGGCGTGCCCTGCCTGCAGCGGGGAACGCGCGCGGACCGGCTGCCCTCCTGCCGCTCTGGCAGCAGATCAGCTCCAGGCAGGGCCAGGAGCAAGCTGGGATGTGGTGGGGACTGTTTTGGTTCTGTTTTAAAATGCTAAATGTCCGTAAATGAAAGTGTCTGGTCTTGCTAAGGTTTATATTGCTGCTTACAGAGACCTGGCCCAACAGACCCTCCTGAAACGGGCAATTCCAAAGAATAGGATTTCTCCAGGCTTACACCGGTGAATACGATGTGGGCTCTGATCAGCATCATCCCTCTCTCCTACATGTATGCGCGTATATAGGAAAAACGTAGGGCAGGAGCTCATTAAGCCTTTCATGTGAACTCCCACTGCGCTTTGCAGAGCTGATTTATGGGCGTTCAGCATCTCTCCCACTTGTTATTTGTTGGTGAGTGTAACTGTGCGTGTGTGCACACAGCTCTCACCTGGGCTCCGAGGTAGAAATCCAGCCAACTGCACTTAATCAGGTGTTTTCCTTTGTGATTCCTGTAAGCTCTACCTGTGAAAGTTCCCCCTAGTTACAACTTGAACTAATAAGACCAGGCTTCCCCGTGTAACCTACCGTGCCGTGCCTGGGAAGTAGAAGGTTGCAAAGGCAGCGTTAAAGCATATGACACTGTACAGAAGATACAATGTGCATGTTAGATCAGGCCTCATGAATATTTCATGTTCCTCGATACCGCATTATTTTTTGGTGTTGGTCAAAATGAGTGTTATTTCTTGTAAGCCTTGCAAAGGTGCTTTAGTTACAGGGGTGCCCTGGCTCACACACTGCTGAGAGCGCTTGCTGCAGAGGAGAATGCTGTCCGTGCCAAACTTCAAAGACATTTTTTATTGACTTTCCTCTTTACCACCTTTCTTTTGGAGCGTTCTGCCCGATAAAGGTATCTGTGCAACGCCTCCAGCACCCAGGTCGTGGTTCCTTGTGGACACATTGACTTCTTGCAGCTCCACAGAGGGCAGTCTGCTTTTGCTCACTTTGCCAGCTTATCATTCTTCCAAGTCTTCTTGCTTTTTAATCCCTGCAGCAGCTGCTCTAGGGCCAAAATGGACAGCAGTCACCACAGCCAAAGAATAGTATTTCTTTTATAACGTGTCCAAGCTGGCTTCTCTGTCAACATGTTTCAGAAAGGCGGGTGGCTAGCTGAAGCTGCTCGGCTCTGTCTCAGGAGCTGTACCCGTAACAGCTGAGTGCCTTGAAAGTAAATGAATGAACAAGTGCACAAAAATCTCCTTGCAGATGGCACGTATGTGCACAAGAGTCGTCAGATGCTCCGTGGAAGTGCCTGCTCCTCACTGGGGGATCGATAGGAGGTATGAGAAAGCCAATGGGCATTTTTTCATTTCACTGTAGTGTTTTGGGTTTTTTCTGTGGAGATTTTTCCCGTGATTTTTCATTACCTGGAGCTCAATGCGTATTAGTACCTCTCACTCATCCTGGAGGCTGTGCAACTTTGAGATTATGCTGGATGTTAAATTTGTAGCTAGCCAAAACTCTGGGAAATGAATTTGATTTACATGTTTGCGTCTTTTGCAGTCATTTGCAGGATTGGTTTTACAGAGTCAAGCCATTGCATCAGATGTCTTTATGTATTTTTTTTTTTAAATATATAATTAGTTTTAAATTGGAGAAGTTTTTTCAGTCATGTTTAAGGCTAACCTGGTTACAGACAAAAGAAGTGATGGCTTTTCAAATAAATCAACAGAAGTATGGGCAGTGAGAGAACTGTAGTACGGAAGGGCGGTTATCAGCTTTGCTACAATGGAGACTTTCCTCTAAAACAGTATCGGAGCTCCTGGATTTTACTCCCAGATCTCCTGTTAATTTCCCTGAGGACTATGAGATGTTTTGTTTTTTCCAGTGTTTTTACTTCTCATGAAGTGATGTAACAAATCTTTCCTTAAGTTGCAAGGGCTAATTTCTATGGAGCTACATAGAAAAAGAGCTACGGCGGCGTGCGACGCTCCCTGGCTAGCGGTGTGAATAACGAGGGTTTGCAGGCAGCTTGCTCGGTAGCTCCAGTGGAAAGAGCGTTTCCGTGTGCTGGGCTCCGAGGTGCGGGCAGAGCTGTGCTGCAGGGACGCAAGAGCTGCTCTCCTGCTTCTCTCTCTTACTAATCTGTATATGGGTATTTTCTTGGGCTGGGCAAAGTGTTCCTGACCCTGCTGCCCCCGGGCTGTGGAGAGCAGGACCGGCTTGCTGTGTGTTTTGAGGATAAGTGCTGTGGAAGGGCATCACCCACTGCTGGAACGGTCTCCGTCAGCCCAGGAGCCCCGTGGAGCTCCAGCTCGTGATGACAAGCACAGCTGAGTGCCGTCTCTCCAGCTCCCGGCTGACTTGCATCAGCACAGTGTTATTTTTACTTACGTTGCCTGTGGCGTGGATCTGGCGGAGCTGTCTGGAGGAGCGCCGACGTGCCGTGGTGGCTGGCCCTTGTCCCCTGCCCTCTCTCCCAGCCAGGTGGGCGTCAGGGTGCAACTTTGCATTTCTCCAGGACCAAGGTCTGTGTCCCTTGTGCCTTCGTGTCCTCTGCAGAGCTCAAAGTGCCAGGAGCTGGTGAATGCTTAGTGCTCAGAACAGTTTTAATCACATCTTTTCTCATGCCGTAGCACGGGCTCAGGTGTCGGAGCATTATTCAGGAGCAAAGGGATGAAAACTGTTGCCAAACCCGACCTGGCGTGTTGCTTCCCTTGTCATCCCCCCGCGGTGCTCTCCTGAATGAGCCCACGTACTCGGGTGGCAGAGACTCGCAGGGATCCGCTCAGGTGGTGAGGTTCAGGGCTCTGATCCGCCGTGCCGCAGCCCCTGCCCCTGCCAGCCCCCGCGGCAGCGAGGGAGAAGCCTGATGGGCCTGTTCAAAGGTGCAGAATTGCAACAGGTCAGGGAGTGATCTGACAAACCCGTCGTCACAGAAAAGCCTTCTATCTTGTGGTTCGGGCTGCAAATCACCACAGGGCTTGGGATTTTTTATTTCTTTCTTTAAACATTATCACTTCAGAGAATGGAGCTGGAGTCATCTGCAGCCATCTAGTTGGAGGAAACGAGGGGTTTGCTGAGCCCCACGAGAAGCAGGCCGAGCAGCCCGCTCGTCAGCCAAACTTCGGCTTGAAGGATGTTGATTCTTCAGCAAATACGGGCAAGCAAAGAGCAGCAGGCAGTTGCAGCGCTGGATTCGTTCTGCCCTGTACTGCTCTCAGGTATGTGTGAGAATCACGCTCTCGTTCCTAGGAGGGTTGTGACACGAAGGAGACTTGCTCCCAACAGGAGGATTCTTAGCTTTTTGTTTTCCTAAAATGACTTCATTTACTCAGCAGCAACATGCGATTTTATTTTCAAATGCGAATATATAACAGCTTAGCTCATCACTAGCAGAGCTTCCCCCTTCTGACTGCAGCAAGTCTGTGACAGTCTTTCTTCAACAAGCCTTTTAGTGGTGTATGGAAGAAACGAGTTTTCTCGGCTTTGGAAGCATCCCGCAGCTGGCTCTCACTTCCTTAGGCTTACTGGTTGCTGGATTGTTCTGCTGCTTGCATGGCACCCGGTGCTTTCCAGCCCCTGGGTCATGAAGATGAGCGCAGGGCCAAGCAGCGGCGCCGTCCCACCCGCTGAGCAGCATCCCCCTCTCCTCGCCCCTGCCGAAGGTGCAGCCAGTGATACCTTCTGCTGCAACCCAGAAAACGGCTACGCTCACCAGAAATAAAAAACCTGAAACTGTCCCCAAAGTCACTGAGATGCTTTTGCTTGTCTCATGGTGTGTTTGCCCTAAATATGCTTTTAACGTGACAGACAAGTAGGCAGATCTTTGTGGGGTTCATGAGCCGGGGCTCTGCAGCACGACAGTGTGATGGGTTGCACAACTGGTATATGCACCCTGACGCTTGCCTTGCATTTGCTTTCCTGTCGCTATTCGTTTTCAGCCATTTCTTTCTAGTGTAGATGGCAAAAACAAAGCTCTCGGTGATACTTTGCTGAACATATTTGTCATCCAGTGTGCTCCCTCTCTGTAGTCACCTCCCAGCGCGAGGTTTGGGGGGAGCTAGGAGGGCTGGGGCACGGCGAGGGCTGGGAGAGCCGAGTGGGGTGAGGAGAGGTTGGCGCAGGCATGTGCCCGTGTCGGGGTGTTCGCCTGGGCTGGCGTTGCAGCTGGCCGTTGGCACCCTCCCCGGGAGGTGGGGGGTCAGCCTGGCTCTGTCCCCCAGCAGCCCGTGACAGCCGCACCGCAGGGCAGAGGTGGGAGCCCGCAGGTAGCAGCAGGACAGAGCCAAACTGCCTGCCCCAGGCCTGGGACCGGCCAGCCCGGCTGCTGCCCACAGCGTGTGGCTGAAATGCGTGGCCAGTCTGGGTGCTGGGCTGGCTTTGGTCAGCTTCTTGGGAAGGGAAGGGTTGGACCTGGTGGGTAAAACCTTCCTGTCCCAGAGCCTTCCCGTGGTTCTCCGCGCACTTCGACCCTGCTGCCCGCGTCCGGCCGGGGCAGGGGCCGGCTGTGCCCCCTGGGACGGGGTTGGCCTCCCCAGCCCCGGCTGAGTGGGGAGAGCAGCCTCGCAGGCTGGCCCAGCCCTGCTGGCGTTGGGGACAGGCACAGGTCAGTGTCATTAAGAGGGAAAGTATTGAATCGATACCTGGAGTGTTTGATATTCTGCTTAGTGGAACACTTGTTATGTCTTTAATTACTATTTCTAAAAGCACCACAGGATGGAAAGCAAAAGGCAGAAATAAATAGCAAGGGGTGATCAATTGGGCATGAAACCCTTGTTATTGATCACCTTTAACCTCTGCTTAAACTAATGACAGAGCTACCATTTAACTGTCCCTAGGCACAAAGCGCATCAATTGTACAAGTGCCACATAAATCACGGTGGGCTGCAGCGCGTTGCCGAGCGGCCCAGGAGCCAGCCTGCCCGGCGGGGAGGGCAAGGGTCCTCTTGGAGCTGCAGGGGGGCACTGGCCCCTGCCATGCTGCCGGGGCACCCTCCCCCGGTTTTCTCAGGTAAGCTGCTGCTCCGTGAACTGCTATTCCACCCAAAAAGGCTCCCAGGAGCAAAGCCGTGGCACAACTCTGTAGTGCAGGGCTGCAGGAATGACAGTATTTCCCCTGCCTGCCTCTCTCCCCAAAGAGCTAAAAAAAGATTTCTGCTATTAAAGATCCCATTGATGCCTGCCCCTGACCTCCCGACCACGGCTGGGGGATGGTTGCTGAAGCATGGTGAGTCTGCAGGAAGGACAGACCCGACTTAGGTGAAACAATGGTCCCGCATCGAAGCAAGTATTCGAAGCAGCAGAGTTTGGGGAGGGAGTGCCATAGGCTAGGCACAGCCAGGATCCCCTTTTCCCACATGCCCTCAATTGGCTTCCTGAATTATCAGCTGTGCTGGAATTGCCCTTTCTCTTTGGTACAGGGGTTAAAAAAAAAAAAAATCAAGATGTGCAATTGGCAGCAGAATGAAGTCAGCACAGCCTTTCCAGATAACAACAATAATATTCATTAACATTCAATCTACAAATTATCCCTTGAAACCCCAGCCTGGAGATTTGCCAGTTTTCAACACAAAACAGTGTGGTCTGTTAGGTTTCCAGCATGGCAGCGTTTCCACGGCTGTCTGACATATGGCATCGCAGAGCTATCAGCTGTACGGCCTGCCACGTGCAGGGCCAGGGGCTGTGCCCTGCCTTTCGAAGGGAATGTCTGTGTGTCATTAAAACAGGATGGCTGGTCTGCAAATTCAGCTCCCCAAAGAATTAGGAGGTGATCTTTTCCTTGATGTTCCTTACTCTTAGTTTTGGTGGAAGCGGTGGGCTTTTTTGGCAGCTTTCAAAAAGCTGTTCGTTTCCAAAAACAGTTTAGTAAGCGTTTGCACTGAGCCCTGGGTAGGGAAGGTGGGGGAAAATCTCAGCAATTTGGAAGAGTCCCATTGAGGAACATGTCTGTGCGTTCACCCCTCTCTCGGGGTTACTCCTGTCTCCACGGGGACAAGGAAAAGGTCCCTTCTTGTCTGCTATTAAATGGGCTGTCCCCGGCATAATGCTGAGCACACGCTCTGCCTGCGGCTGGTATGGCTGTGCACATCCCTGGAGGATTTCCTTAGGAGACCCTGGATTAATGCACGCTTTGCCTTTGTGCTGCCATTTGGAGGGTTTCTACTGAAACCTTAAAAATCATTTGGGTGTCCTCATCCATCAGCTATTAGAAACATTATTGATAATACAATCATTCCTCCTTTGGTCCCTCTGTTTCCCTTTTTCTCTGCTGCAGATGCTGTAATTTGTCACTGCTGTCCCCCTGAAACATTGAGAGATTGGAATCTGCCCAGGTGCAGCGCAGGAGCATTGCAAATGCAGCACAGGGAGGCCTCCTGCATCTCTCGCTACCCACACTTACGGCCAGGGCTGCGGCGCGCTCGTCCACAGCTGAGGCGCAGACTGATACGGCCCTGGGGAGACTGAGCAGCCTTCCTGCCTCTCCGTGTGCTCAAGCTCTGCGCTGGCCGGGCTGGGGCTCTGGATGGTCTGTGCCAGCGGGACCCCGCTCCGGGGTGTCCCAGCTTTGGGTCTCCGAAGTGCCTCGTCCCCTCAGCTCTGGGTATTTCATGGGGACCTGGATGACGTGGGGGCACCCAGGTATGTCTGCTGACCCTGGTGATGAGGCTGCTGTAGAAGAAGCCTAAGCCAGCAGAGGTCCCGCTGGCATCGAGGAGGGCAGCGCTGTGCCCCTGTCCCAGCCTGGGCGTTGGCCAGCGCAGGAGAGCCGACCTGCTTGCTTGTGGCTGAGCGGTGAGCTGCTGGCTGCCAGCCGCAGGGCTGCTGGATGCTATCAGGTGGGACAGGCACAGCACCCTGCAGCCCTGGTGCACAGGCCTGCCTGCTGCAGAGCACCTGCACTGTGCTGCTCGGATGGGCTGGCTGTGCGGGATTGCTGGCAAAGCCATCAGCACATTAGGAAGGAAAGGGAAGGGTTTGCCCTCAGAGCTCTTCCTACTTCTTCCTAAGGCAACTGTGGTCTCCTAGGGCTTCCCTGGAGCAAGTCAGCTCCATGTGCTGAGAGGGCAGAGAACAGGGTCAGGCTCTCCTGTGCCCACTTCGTTCTGCCCTGGGACCAGCACCTCTCCCTGCGTTGTACTCCCTCACTGCCTCTTTCCGTGAGGGTCTGTGTGGTGGCTAGCAAGAACTGCTGCAGGGGAGTCCCTTCACTGGGAAAGCCTCCAGCTGGGCTGACATTGCAGCTTAGCAGCCACTTGGGATAGATCTGAGACTGCAGAGGCTCCTTTTCTCAGGTAGTGCTTTGCTTTCTGGTTTCCATCAGTCCAATGCTGGCAGGGTTGGCACGGAGGGGTCACTGTCCCACTTTGCTCCTGCCCTGGGCTCTCTTCAGGTGGGCGCTGCGAGGTCACCCTGGGGGTTTGCTCCAGGGCTGCAGAGGGTTCCTGTTCACTGCCGCTATAATCGGTACAGACAGCTTGGTACAGGCAGTGCTGCTGCTCCTCTTATGGTCAATGAAGGAATAAGCCGTAGGTGTCATTAGCTTTCAGCTGGTAGTTCGCTTTCACTCTCTGGGGTGCAAGCCTGCTCTCTGGGCATCTCAGAGCAGAGGGGCCGCGAGTGCCATCCTGCAGAGCCCCCGCTGAGCCCTGCTCCTCGTGCAGCGCCGCCAGGGAGGATTCGCCCCAGACGCCTGTGGACGGCAGATGCAGGCCACGGGGGACACCAGCGGCTGCGATCCCGGTGCAGCGAGCGGCTGCTGGTCTGGCAGAGGGAGCGTCTCGGTGCACAATAAAATCTTCTTACATGTCAGTCCAGAGGGGCAGAGCTCCCTGCTGACAACAGCTGCGCGGAGAGCTTGGCATGGATTTGCATAGATGAAATGATTTCTCCTGCCATTCATTCAGTCTTTCTGTCTGCCGGCTTCCCTGCTCCTCTGTGGAATCTGGGGTCCACACAGAGAGCATTCAGCTGGCCGTGAGCTCTTTGCTGCGCGTTGCTTTGCACAGATGTCCCCGAGCAATTCCATGAATTGTTGCTCTATAGTCACTAAGCTGTTTGGGAAAACATTTCAGATAACTGTCCTACGCATTGGGGTGACTGAATTAATGGCATTTGAATGGTCAAAAAGATAGTGTGAATTGGAAACAATGCTGTCCCTGTAATGGGTGGCAGGAGAATTCCAGCTGGTATTTTCATTGTTAATGAGCAAACCCGGGGCGCTGTGCGGCCTCGCTACCTTGGAAGGGGCTGGAGAAATGCACAAACCAGCCTGTCACTTCCCCTTCTGAACTTTTCAAATGCCAGGAAAGGAATGCTTTTCAAATTGTCTTTTAGAGCGCCACAAGTGAGACGCTGTACCTCCGCCGCGAGAAGGCAAGCGGAGGAGGGCTGTGGCGGTGGCTGCCCAGGTGTGTGCTGCCTGAGCGCTGTGCGGCGCAACGAGCCTTGATGGGCACCAAGCTCAGGAGTTCCTCTGCCCTTGGGTGCCCAGGTGGCACCTCTGGCTGAGGGTGCCCGTGCAGGTGGGAGCAAACCCTGCAGCACCATCACCCTTTGCCCAGTCTCACGCTCCTCCCCACATGTCCCCTGCTGACCGTTGCTGGAGTTAAGGTACGGGGGCGTGGGGAGACTGGGGCTGGTGGGGAAGGAGAAGAGGGAGAACGGCGTGTGCTGGCAGGACTGTGCGGGGAGCTGAGACGCACCATCACAACCGCCGTGGAGGAGCCTGTTTCCCCACAGTCGGAGCAGCCACCTCAGAAATAGCACGTTGACCACAATCATTATTTTCAAATACACTGCACACTCCCAAAGACAGTTTTTGCTGCGTGAGGTGACCGTCAATGACAAGAAGTCCCCAGCGCGACAAGAGGTGTCCTTCGTGGCTGGAGGAGGGGTGAGCCCAGCCGGCCAGTGCATCCCGTGCGGTGGCAGGTACCGCTCCGAGGAGGGTGCTTGGCAGTCAGGAGAGCTTTGTTGCATCTGGGCTTGGCAGAGCACAGCGATCCCAGCCATACATCATCGGGAAGAACGTGCGCTTGGGTAACACATTAGAATAATACATTATTAGAGCACTGTTGCTATGGTGATGTATTAGGGCAATATATCATTAGATACCTTCCATTGATGATGTATTACTTGAAACATGGCTCCTGCCAGCACCAGCACCAGGGCCACAAGGGAAGTCTTGTCTTTTTGCAGAAACTCTACCCCTTCCCTAAGGAAAAAAAATCCAAGTGTAATGGCTTCATTAAGGGGATATGGGGCAGGGGCTGGCCTGGGGCACCTCTTCCTCTCTGAGGCCCTTTAAAAGTGAGGCTTGCTCTGTGCTGAGCCCCTTGCTGTGTTGCCTGGGGACCCAGTACCTGCATTTTAGTGCATTTGGGCAGAAGGACCTGCCTGTGACTGCCAGGCAGAGGGACGAGATCTGCCCGGGCCCTGTGCTGAGCTACAGGAGTTGAGGCATTACTGGGTGCCTCCCCCAGTGCAGTATGGAGTCCTGTTGGCTGCAACGCCTGCCGCTCCGGGTCCTGCGCTCCCTGTGTCCGTCGTGCTGCGCTCTCGTGCACGGACCCGGTCTGCACAGGGCCAGAGCATGCTCCGAGGAAGCTCGTCTTCTCCTGGTCCCCAGGTGGCCAAACATGCTGGTGGCATGTGCTGGTGCCCAGGCCTGGGGCAGAGGAGACAGACGGACCCAAAACAAAGCCCAGGGCATGGGTGACTGCTGCTCCTCACCTCCCTGGGAGCTGCATTGCTTGCTGTCAGCAGGGCTCAGTTCCCTTGGGATCAGTCTTCCCATGCACCCACTGCTGGGTGAACTGCACCTTGCTGGGCCAGGTCTCTCCCTGGGTCCAGGACATGGGCAGAGGCTACCATTTGCTGGCCCAAGGCAAGAGGGACGTGAGCTGCAGCCAGTGGGCCATTTGCAGTCCTCCCTGGGCACAGGTTTGTCACTAGCTGGAGGAAGGTGCTGATGGCAAAGCTGTGAGCGCTGTGACACCGGCAGCAGCTGTCTGCTGCCCGCAGCAACACGCACCACCCTGCCCAGCAAGCAGCACTTTGCATTCAAAGCACAGAGCGGAGAAGAATTAATGAAGTGCTCAGCACCAGAGGGTAGTGCAGGGAGGCCCCTGACACAGCAGAGGCTCACAAGTATCTCCTCTTCTCTGCTGTTCCCCCCGGTCCCATGGCGCAGGCACCTCCCGGGGCTGTGGGGCAGCTGGTAGGGCAGCATTGGCACTCCGTGGGCAGCGAGGCATGGCTGGAGATCTGCATGGGCACTCGTGGCCCTTCACAGCCTCCCGCTAACACCTTCCCCAGCTGCTGGGCAGCCTCCCCTCCCTGCCAGCTTGGAGGGAGGCTGTTCGGATGCCGCACTGATGCTCTTCCGCTCGGCCCTGGGGGACCCTGGCCCCAGCCTGGCATGAACCCAGAAAGTTGAGCCCAGGAGAGGCTCCAGCCAGCTGGGTCCTCGGGCACCCCCCTGGTCTCTGCAGGGCTGCATTCTTTTCAGCTCAGCGGGCTAAATAAATTGCTTCGGCAACAAAGGCTCCAGAGAGTGGAATGGGAAAGCAGGTTGCTTTCGCTGCGAAGTATGCAGTGTGCATCAGATATAATTTGATTTTAATTAGCGGAGAAGAAAGTAGCAGAGTTAATAAAGTATGCACTGTCTTTTTCAGGGATGTCAGTGCTGAATGCCTGAAAAATGCAACCAAATCAGAAAGAGAAGTGCAAGGTGAGCAAAGACTGACCATGCCTGGGCAGTGGCATTGTAAACAAAGTGCCAGGAGAGGTTCCCTGGCCCCGTGAGCTCCCACAGTCAGGCTCACTGCAAAGGAACAGGTTGTGGAGCACATGCTGTTACTTGGTGCGGAGATGCCCCAACTCTGCAGCCCCAGAGTGCCGTGTGTCACCTGCACTCAGGGACTTTTCAACTGGCTGCTGAGAAAGCGCTGGGCTCCCCTGCCCCGCTCTCGTCTCGGGCATGACTATGCACAGTGAAGGCTGCTGCTGAGGCTCTGCAGGCGCCCAGCGCTTCCCTCCCCATCTTTTCCCCATGCCTGGAGGGACCTCAGTGTCTGCTCCCTTTCCCTCGTAGGGGACAGCTGTGGTAGGGCTGCTCCTGGACCTCCCCCTCCCCAGCACTGCTTGGAGGATGCAGGTTCACGATTAACCCTGGGTGCAGCTGCTCATCCATACAAGCTTGTGTTTGGGCAGCAGGTCTTCTGGGCTCCGTTCCCAGCAGTGTGGGCTAGTGGTTAGACCACTTAAGAGCCAGGCTGCCCCCACGTTGCCCCGCAGATGCACACTTCCTTCCCTTGAACTCTCTGTGGGAGCAGAGCCTGCCCACTGAGGGCAGAGAGGACAAGAATAAGAGGTTGTTTGTGCAGACTTGAAGTATGATAAATAATATTCCCCTGGAACTGCCCTGCTGCTGCTGATTCCCGTTCATAATAATGATGTGTGAGACACTTTAGGAGAGCAAGGCTGTGTCTGCCCTTGATGCCAATGCTTTTAAGGGTTCAGTGTGCTGCCCTGCTCCCAGGCACCATCTGCAATGCTTGAAGCCAGGGCTGCTTTTAGCTTCTCAATCAATTGAATTCAATTAAGTGATAACGTGAGCCCGTGGGTAGAGAAGTGATTGCTTATCCCTTAATCAGCAAATTCTCCCCAGGTAGGGCAGTGTGGTTTGCCACCCTGTGTCCATGCGGTTTTAGTGCAGACATCCTCTGGATGGGAGCTGGGGGTGAGCTCCCGGCTCAGCCCCCCGGAGCCCTGACCTCCCGCTGGTGCCTCCTACCCCGCTGCCAAGCCGGTGGTGGGATCGGGGGCATCCTGCAGCCACGGACTCGGCTGCCTTTGCCCTCTGAGGACGCTCGCACTGGGCCCCAAGGCTGAGGGTGAACCCTTTGCTATGGGGGTTGCTGCCCCACGCTTCCCAGGCGAGAGGACCGGCAGCACAGAGCTGAGGCTGGGGATGCTCAGCACTGCCTGCACAGACAGGAGCAGCCGCCTCGGGAAGTAGAGGTACATTTATTTAAAACACTCTCTTTTTTTCACTCTGTCTGCAATGCTGTGTTTCCGCTGGGAGATGCTGCCAGCATCTACCCTGACAGGTCTGGGAGCAAGTGTGTTAGGGAGGCTGTGGGCATCGCGGTGAAGCGGAGCTAGCTCTGCCCCTCTCCCCGCTCCTGCTCCACGGCCATGGGATGTGCAGGGCACCTCGGCTATCTGAGGCCAGACCCGGCTGTAAGGGATTTCAGACATCAATAAACATCAGTGTCAAAAAGGACAGGAAAAGGTTATTTATCAGAAAACAGGCCAAGAAGCAGGATTGCAGCAGGGGTGACATGTGCTCCGGCCATGCTGCCGGGGCCGCATCCTGCGGTGGCTCAGAGGGGTCAGAGCCACCACCCCAGCGCTGCTCGCATCCCCACACCAGCTGATAACCGTGGCTGGGCCCTGCAGCCCCCGTGCCGTGCCTGGGGCCCGGCTCTTGCCACCTGCCATGACAGCAGCCCGATACTTCTCTCGCTTCCCCCGGTGCAATTAGGGCTCTGTAGGAGTGACAGTCTCCTCAGAGCAAGTCAGGCTTGGAGGGGGCTGAGGCTTCGGAGCCAGCTCTGCTGCCCCGCAGTGCTCTCCTGGCTGCTGGGCTCCCCGGGCTGGGGGAGCTGTTGTTTCTCTGCAGAGACCAGGGGCTCTTCGGCTGCCAGGGAGCTGCAGGAAACTGTTTGTGGGTGCGTGCATGTGAGCGTGCGTGGATGGAAGTAACATGGTGGAGACTTAACAGAACACTGTTGTACAAAACAAGAATAGAAGAGGTGGTTAATTTTCAAGATAACACCAACAAAAGGAGAATACCGAGATGCTGTTGAATTGTTGACCGTTTTCTGGTGACTATCTAGTAAAGACCCTCATGTGCCACACGGCCTCGTGTTTCTTCTCTGCCCCCGCAGGGGACGTGCGGGCTGTGCCGGTGCTGTGCGTGGGGCTGCCTACAGCCCTGCTGACTGCAGCTGGGTTAATCATAGAATCATGAATGGCTTGGGCTGGAAGGGACCTTAAAGATCACCTAACTCCAACCCCCCTGCCACGGGCTGCCACCCACTAGACCAGGTTGCTCAGGGCCCCAGTGAAGCCCTGGGCTCAGGTGCCCCAGTTAAGCCCCCTGGCAGTGGGGAAGGGCTGGTGCTGCAGACCTTGGCTTGGGAGCCGCGCAGGGGACGGGCGCAGGAGGTCTGCTCCTGTGCCGGGGCCGTTCCCGCAGAAGCACATAACGCACCGAGGCCTCAGGGATGCTGTCAGCACATCCCTGGCATGGCTGGGAGGTTCTGCATCCTTCAAACCTGTCCTGACGCCGCAGTTCAAGGTACAGCCCCAGTGTTGTACCCTCCCTCCCCCCCATCACCTACCTCTGATTAGAGCCCTCAGAACAAACCTGCTAATGCCTTTCCCAAGCTCTCGCCCCCACACTTTTGCCATATAAATCACTATAATTAAAGTGTTTGGAAAATGCTTTGGGAGCCCAGACAAGCATCCTCACATGCTACACACCCAGCTCGGCAAGCCCGACTTCCTGCTGCACCCACCCCGCTGCCCCGGGCGCTGCATCCCTTCCCTCCCAAAACACCCAGCAGGACAGGAGAGAGGACCGTTCCCAGGCTGCGCTCGCCCCGGGCTGCGGGCCTGCCTTCAACCCGGCTGCCGGCCAAGGCTGAGCGCTGAGCAGCCTTCCCCAGCAGAGAGGAGCTCGAGAGACGGGGCAGGACCCCCCGCAGGCCCCTGGCACTGGGAGCAAAGCCTGGACGAGGCGGCCCATGAGGGGAGACGAGGGCACTGGGGAAATCGCCACTGTTCATGTCTCTCTGTTACAA